>NW_026453792.1:0-58563 GCF_943734755.1 Anopheles moucheti | reverse complement strand
CAACTAACTTTGTCCATCCAAAACGAACTTTGTACTTTGATATGAAGTTCCACCAGAAGTGTGTTTTCATACAAAAACTGTTAATTACAATTAACTTTGTCCATCCAAAACGAACTTTGTACTTTGATATGAAGTTCCACCAGAAGTGTGTTTTCATACAAAAACTGTTAATTACAACTAACTTTGTCCATCCAAAACGAACTTTGTACTTTGATATGAAGTTCCACCAGGAATGAGTTTTCATACAAAAACTGTTAATTACAACTAACTTTGTCCATCCAAAACGAACTTTGTACTTTGCTATGAAGTTCCACCAGGAATGAGTTTTCATGCAAAAACTGTCTATTTCAACTTAATTCGTCCATCCAAAACGAACTTTGTACTTTGCTATGAAGTTCCACCAGGAATGAGTTTTCATGCAAAAACTGTCTATTTCTACTAACTTTGTCCATCCAAAACGAACTTTGTACTTTGCTATGAAGTTCCACCAGGAATGAGTTTTCATGCAAAAACTGTCTATTTCAACTAAATTGATCCATCCAAAACGAACTTTGTACTTTGCTATGAAGTTCCACCAGGAATGAGTTTTTATGCAAAAACTGTCTATTTCAACTAACTTTGTCCATCCAAAACGAACTTTGTACTTTGCTATGAAGTTCCACCCAGGAATGAGTTTTCATGAAAAACTGTCTATTTCAACTAACTTTGTCCATCCAAAACGAACTTTGTACTTTGCTATGAAGTTCCACCAGGAATGAGTTTTCATACAAAAACTGTCTATTTCAACTTAATTCGTCCATCCAAAACGAACTTTGTACTTTGCTATGAAGTTCCACCTGGAATGAGTTTTTATGCAAAAACTGTCTATTTCAACTAACTTTGTCCATCCAAAACGAACTTTGTACTTTGCTATGAAGTTCCACCAGGAATGAGTTTTCATGCAAAAACTGTCTATTTCAACTAACTTTGTCCATCCAAAACGAACTTTGTACTTTGCTATGAAGTTCCACCAGGAATGAGTTTTCATGCAAAAACTGTCTATTTCAACTAAATTGATCCATCCAAACGAACTTTGTACTTTGCTATGAAGTTCCACCAGGAATGAGTTTTCATACAAAAACTGTCTATTTCAACTAAATTGATCCATCCAAAACGAACTTTGTACTTTGCTATGAAGTTCCACCAGGAATGAGTTTTCATGCAAAAACTGTCTATTTCAACTAACTTTGTCCATCCAAAACGAACTTAGTACTTTGCTATGAAGTTCCACCAGGAATGAGTTTTCATGCAAAAACTGTCTATTTCAACTAAATTGATCCATCCAAAACGAACTTTGTACTTTGCTATGAAGTTCCACCAGGAATGAGTTTTCATGCAAAAACTGTCTATTTCAACTAAATTGATCCATCCAAAACGAACTTTGTACTTTGCTATGAAGTTCCACCAGGAATGAGTTTTTATGCAAAAACTGTCTATTTCAACTAACTTTGTCCATCCAAAACGAACTTTGTACTTTTGCTATGAAGTTCCACCAGGAATGAGTTTTCATACAAAAACTGTCTATTTCAACTTAATTCGTCCATCCAAACGAACTTTGTACTTTGCTATGAAGTTCCACCTGGAATGAGTTTTCATGCAAAAAACTGTCTATTTCAACTAACTTTGTCCATACCAAAACGAACTTTGTACTTTGCTATGAAGTTCCACCAGGAATGAGTTTTCATGCAAAAACTGTCTATTTCAACTAACTTTGTCCATCCAAAACGAACTTTGTACTTTGCTATGAAGTTCCACCAGGAATGAGTTTTCATGCAAAAACTGTCTATTTTAACTAAATTGATCCATCCAAAACGAACTTTGTACTTTGCTATGAAGTTCCACCAGGAATGAGTTTTCATGCAAAAACTGTCTATTTCAACTAAATTGATCCATCCAAAACGAACTTTGTACTTTGCTATGAAGTTCCACCAGGAATGAGTTTTTATGCAAAAACTGTCTATTTCAACTAACTTTGTCCATCCAAAACGAACTTTGTACTTTGCTATGAAGTTCCACCAGGAATGAGTTTTCATGCAAAAACTGTCTATTTCAACTAAATTGATCCATCCAAAACGAACTTTGTACTTTGCTATGAAGTTCCACCAGGAATGAGTTTTCATGCAAAAACTGTCTATTTCAACTAAATTGATCCATCCAAAACGAACTTTGTACTTTGCTATGAAGTTCCACCAGGAATGAGTTTTTATGCAAAAACTGTCTATTTCAACTAACTTTGTCCATCCAAAACGAACTTTGTACTTTGCTATGAAGTTCCACCAGGAATGAGTTTTCATGCAAAAACTGTCTATTTCAACTAACTTTGTCCATCCAAAACGAACTTTGTACTTTGCTATGAAGTTCCACCAGGAATGAGTTTTCATGCAAAAACTGTCTATTTTAACTAAATTGATCCATCCAAAACGAACTTTGTACTTTGCTATGAAGTTCCACCAGGAATGAGTTTTCATGCAAAAACTGTCTATTTCAACTAAATTGATCCATCCAAAACGAACTTTGTACTTTGCTATGAAGTTCCACCAGGAATGAGTTTTCATGCAAAAACTGTCTATTTCAACTAACTTTGTCCATCCAAAACGAACTTAGTACTTTGCTATGAAGTTCCACCAGGAATGAGTTTTCATGCAAAAACTGTCTATTTCAACTAAATTGATCCATCCAACACGAACTTTGTACTTTGCTATGAAGTTCCACCAGGAATGAGTTTTTATGCAAAAACTGTCTATTTCAACTTAATTCGTCCATCCAAAACGAACTTTGTACTTTGCTATGAAGTTCCACCAGGAATGAGTTTTCATGCAAAAACTGTCTATTTCAACTAACTTTGTCCATCCAAAACGAACTTTGTACTTTGCTATGAAGTTCTACCAGGAATGAGTTTTCATACAAAAACTGTCTATTTCAACTTAATTCGTCCATCCAAAACAAACTTTGTACTTTGCTATGAAGTTCCACCAGGAATGAGTTTTCATGCAAAAACTGTCTATTTCAACTAACTTTGTCCATCCAAAACGAACTTTGTACTTTGCTATGAAGTTCCACCAGGAATGAGTTTTCATGCAAAAACTGTCTATTTCAACTAAATTGATCCATCCAAAACGAACTTTGTACTTTGCTATGAAGTTCCACCAGGAATGAGTTTTCATGCAAAAACTGTCTATTTCAACTAACTTTGTCCATCCAAAACGAACTTTGTACTTTGCTATGAAGTTCCACCAGGAATGAGTTTTCATGCAAAAACTGTCTATTTCAACTAAATTGATCCATCCAAAACGAACTTTGTACTTTGCTATGAAGTTCCACCAGGGATGAGTTTTCATGCAAAAATTATCTATTTCAACTAACTTTGTCTATCCAAAACGAACTTTGTACTTTGCTATGAAGTTCCACCAGGAATGAGTTTTCATGCAAAAACTGTCTATTTCAACTAACTTTGTCCATCCAAAACGAACTTTGTACTTTGCTATGAAGTTCCACCAGGAATGAGTTTTCATGCAAAAATTATCTATTTCAACTAACTTTGTCCATCCAAAACGAACTTTGTACTTTGCTATGAAGTTCCACCAGGAATGAGTTTTCATGCAAAAACTGTCTATTTCAACTAACTTTGTCCATCCAAAACGAACTTTGTACTTTGCTATGAAGTTCCACCAGGAATGAGTTTTCATGCAAAAACTGTCTATTTCAACTAACTTTGTCCATCCAAAACGAACTTTGTACTTTGCTATGAAGTTCCACCAGGAATGAGTTTTCATGCAAAAACTGTCTATTTCAACTAAATTGATCCATCCAAAACGAACTTTGTACTTTGCTATGAAGTTCCACCAGGAATGAGTTTTTATGCAAAAACTGTCTATTTCAACTTAATTCGTCCATCCAAAACGAACTTTGTACTTTGCTATGAAGTTCCACCAGGAATGAGTTTTCATGCAAAAACTGTCTATTTCAACTTAATTCGTCCATCCAAAACGAACTTTGTACTTTGCTATGAAGTTCCACCAGTAATGAGTTTTCATGCAAAAACTGTCTATTTCAACTAAATTGATCCATCCAAAACGAACTTTGTACTTTGCTATGAAGTTCCACCAGGAATGAGTTTTTATGCAAAAACTGTCTATTTCAACTTAATTCGTCCATCCAAAACGAACTTTGTACTTTGCTATGAAGTTCCACCAGGAATGAGTTCTCATGCAAAAACTGTCTATTTCAACTAACTTTGTCCATCCAAAACGAACTTTGTACTTTGCTATGAAGTTCCACCAGGAATGAGTTTTCATGCAAAAACTGTCTATTTCAATTTAATTCGTCCATCCAAAACGAACTTTGTACTTTGCTATGAAGTTCCACCAGGAATGAGTTTTCATGCAAAAACTGTCTATTTCAACTAACTTTGTCCATCCAAAACGAACTTTGTACTTTGCTATGAAGTTCCACCAGGAATGAGTTTTCATGCAAAAACTGTCTATTTCAACTAAATTGATCCATCCAAAACGAACTTTGTACTTTGCTATGAAGTTCCACCAGGAATGAGTTTTTATGCAAAAACTGTCTATTTCAACTAACTTTGTAAATCCAAAACGAACTTTGTACTTTGCTATGAAGTTCCACCTGGAATGAGTTTTCATGCAAAAACTGTCTATTTCAACTAACTTTGTCCATCCAAAACGAACTTTGTACTTTGCTATGAAGTTCCACCAGGAATGAGTTTTCATGCAAAAACTGTCTATTTCAACTAAATTGATCCATCCAAAACGAACTTTGTACTTTGCTATGAAGTTCCACCAGGAATGAGTTTTTATGCAAAAACTGTCTATTTCAACTTAATTCGTCCATCCAAAACGAACTTTGTACTTTGCTATGAAGTTCCACCAGGAATGAGTTTTCATGCAAAAACTGTCTATTTCAACTTAATTCGTCCATCCAAAACGAACTTTGTACTTTGCTATGAAGTTCCACCAGTAATGAGTTTTCATGCAAAAACTGTCTATTTCAACTAAATTGATCCATCCAAAACGAACTTTGTACTTTGCTATGAAGTTCCACCAGGAATGAGTTTTTATGCAAAAACTGTCTATTTCAACTTAATTCGTCCATCCAAAACGAACTTTGTACTTTGCTATGAAGTTCCACCAGGAATGAGTTCTCATGCAAAAACTGTCTATTTCAACTAACTTTGTCCATCCAAAACGAACTTTGTACTTTGCTATGAAGTTCCACCAGGAATGAGTTTTCATGCAAAAACTGTCTATTTCAATTTAATTCGTCCATCCAAAACGAACTTTGTACTTTGCTATGAAGTTCCACCAGGAATGAGTTTTCATGCAAAAACTGTCTATTTCAACTAACTTTGTCCATCCAAAACGAACTTTGTACTTTGCTATGAAGTTCCACCAGGAATGAGTTTTTATGCAAAAACTGTCTATTTCAACTTAATTCGTCCATCCAAAACGAACTTTGTACTTTGCTATGAAGTTCCACCAGGAATGAGTTCTCATGCAAAAACTGTCTATTTCAACTAACTTTGTCCATCCAAAACGAACTTTGTACTTTGCTATGAAGTTCCACCAGGAATGAGTTTTCATGCAAAAACTGTCTATTTCAATTTAATTCGTCCATCCAAAACGAACTTTGTACTTTGCTATGAAGTTCCACCAGGAATGAGTTTTCATGCAAAAACTGTCTATTTCAACTAACTTTGTCCATCCAAAACGAACTTTGTACTTTGCTATGAAGTTCCACCAGGAATGAGTTTTTATGCAAAAACTGTCTATTTCAACTAACTTTGTCCATCCAAAACGAACTTTGTACTTTGCTATGAAGTTCCACCAGGAATGAGTTTTTATGCAAAAACTGTCTATTTCAACTAACTTTGTAAATCCAAAACGAACTTTGTACTTTGCTATGAAGTTCCACCTGGAATGAGTTTTCATGCAAAAACTGTCTATTTCAACTAACTTTGTCCATCCAAAACGAACTTTGTACTTTACTATGAAGTTCCACCAGGAATGAGTTTTCATACAAAAACTGTCTATTTCAACTTAATTCGTCCATCCAAAACGAACTTTGTACTTTGCTATGAAGTTCCACCAGGAATGAGTTTTTATGCAAAAACTGTCTATTTCAACTAACTTTGTCCATCCAAAACGAACTTTGTACTTTGCTATGAAGTTCCACCAGGAATGAGTTTTCATGCAAAAACTGTCTATTTCAACTAACTTTGTCCATCCAACACGAACTTTGTACTTTGCTATGAAGTTCCACCAGGAATGAGTTTTCATGCAAAAACTGTCTATTTCAACTTAATTCGTCCATCCAAAACGAACTTTGTACTTTGCTATGAAGTTCCACCAGGAATGAGTTTTCATGCAAAAACTGTCTATTTCTACTAACTTTGTCCATCCAAAACGAACTTTGTACTTTGCTATGAAGTTCCACCAGGAATGAGTTTTCATGCAAAAACTGTCTATTTCAACTAAATTGATCCATCCAAAACGAACTTTGTACTTTGCTATGAAGTTCCACCAGGAATGAGTTTTTATGCAAAAACTGTCTATTTCAACTAACTTTGTCCATCCAAAACGAACTTTGTACTTTGCTATGAAGTTCCACCAGGAATGAGTTTTCATGCAAAAACTGTCTATTTCAACTAACTTTGTCCATCCAAAACGAACTTTGTACTTTGCTATGAAGTTCCACCAGGAATGAGTTTTCATGCAAAAACTGTCTATTTCAACTTAATTCGTCCATCCAAAACGAACTTTGTACTTTGCTATGAAGTTCCACCAGGAATGAGTTTTCATGCAAAAACTGTCTATTTCAACTAACTTTGTCCATCCAAAACGAACTTTGTACTTTGCTATGAAGTTCCACCAGGAATGAGTTTTTATGCAAAAACTGTCTATTTCAACTAACTTTGTCCATCCAAAACGAACTTTGTACTTTGATATGAAGTTCCACCAGAAGTGTGTTTTCATACAAAAACTGTTAATTACAACTAACTTTGTCCATCCAAAACGAACTTTGTACTTTGCTATGAAGTTCCACCAGAAGTGTGTTTTCATACAAAAACTGTTAATTACAACTAACTTTGTCCATCCAAAACGAACTTTGTACTTTGATATGAAGTTCCACCAGAAGTGTGTTTTCATACAAAAACTGTTAATTACAATTAACTTTGTCCATCCAAAACGAACTTTGTACTTTGATATGAAGTTCCACCAGAAGTGTGTTTTCATACAAAAACTGTTAATTACAACTAACTTTGTCCATCCAAAACGAACTTTGTACTTTGATATGAAGTTCCACCAGGAATGAGTTTTCATACAAAAACTGTTAATTACAACTAACTTTGTCCATCCAAAACGAACTTTGTACTTTGCTATGAAGTTCCACCAGGAATGAGTTTTCATGCAAAAACTGTCTATTTCAACTTAATTCGTCCATCCAAAACGAACTTTGTACTTTGCTATGAAGTTCCACCAGGAATGAGTTTTCATGCAAAAACTGTCTATTTCTACTAACTTTGTCCATCCAAAACGAACTTTGTACTTTGCTATGAAGTTCCACCAGGAATGAGTTTTCATGCAAAAACTGTCTATTTCAACTAAATTGATCCATCCAAAACGAACTTTGTACTTTGCTATGAAGTTCCACCAGGAATGAGTTTTTATGCAAAAACTGTCTATTTCAACTAACTTTGTCCATCCAAAACGAACTTTGTACTTTGCTATGAAGTTCCACCAGGAATGAGTTTTCATGCAAAAACTGTCTATTTCAACTAACTTTGTCCATCCAAAACGAACTTTGTACTTTGCTATGAAGTTCCACCAGGAATGAGTTTTCATACAAAAACTGTCTATTTCAACTTAATTCGTCCATCCAAAACGAACTTTGTACTTTGCTATGAAGTTCCACCTGGAATGAGTTTTTATGCAAAAACTGTCTATTTCAACTAACTTTGTCCATCCAAAACGAACTTTGTACTTTGCTATGAAGTTCCACCAGGAATGAGTTTTCATGCAAAAACTGTCTATTTCAACTAACTTTGTCCATCCAAAACGAACTTTGTACTTTGCTATGAAGTTCCACCAGGAATGAGTTTTCATGCAAAAACTGTCTATTTCAACTAAATTGATCCATCCAAAACGAACTTTGTACTTTGCTATGAAGTTCCACCAGGAATGAGTTTTCATACAAAAACTGTCTATTTCAACTAAATTGATCCATCCAAAACGAACTTTGTACTTTGCTATGAAGTTCCACCAGGAATGAGTTTTCATGCAAAAACTGTCTATTTCAACTAACTTTGTCCATCCAAAACGAACTTAGTACTTTGCTATGAAGTTCCACCAGGAATGAGTTTTCATGCAAAAACTGTCTATTTCAACTAAATTGATCCATCCAAAACGAACTTTGTACTTTGCTATGAAGTTCCACCAGGAATGAGTTTTCATGCAAAAACTGTCTATTTCAACTAAATTGATCCATCCAAAACGAACTTTGTACTTTGCTATGAAGTTCCACCAGGAATGAGTTTTTATGCAAAAACTGTCTATTTCAACTAACTTTGTCCATCCAAAACGAACTTTGTACTTTGCTATGAAGTTCCACCAGGAATGAGTTTTCATACAAAAACTGTCTATTTCAACTTAATTCGTCCATCCAAAACGAACTTTGTACTTTGCTATGAAGTTCCACCTGGAATGAGTTTTCATGCAAAAACTGTCTATTTCAACTAACTTTGTCCATCCAAAACGAACTTTGTACTTTGCTATGAAGTTCCACCAGGAATGAGTTTTCATGCAAAAACTGTCTATTTCAACTAACTTTGTCCATCCAAAACGAACTTTGTACTTTGCTATGAAGTTCCACCAGGAATGAGTTTTCATGCAAAAACTGTCTATTTTAACTAAATTGATCCATCCAAAACGAACTTTGTACTTTGCTATGAAGTTCCACCAGGAATGAGTTTTCATGCAAAAACTGTCTATTTCAACTAAATTGATCCATCCAAAACGAACTTTGTACTTTGCTATGAAGTTCCACCAGGAATGAGTTTTTATGCAAAAACTGTCTATTTCAACTAACTTTGTCCATCCAAAACGAACTTTGTACTTTGCTATGAAGTTCCACCAGGAATGAGTTTTCATGCAAAAACTGTCTATTTCAACTAAATTGATCCATCCAAAACGAACTTTGTACTTTGCTATGAAGTTCCACCAGGAATGAGTTTTCATGCAAAAACTGTCTATTTCAACTAAATTGATCCATCCAAAACGAACTTTGTACTTTGCTATGAAGTTCCACCAGGAATGAGTTTTTATGCAAAAACTGTCTATTTCAACTAACTTTGTCCATCCAAAACGAACTTTGTACTTTGCTATGAAGTTCCACCAGGAATGAGTTTTCATGCAAAAACTGTCTATTTCAACTAACTTTGTCCATCCAAAACGAACTTTGTACTTTGCTATGAAGTTCCACCAGGAATGAGTTTTCATGCAAAAACTGTCTATTTTAACTAAATTGATCCATCCAAAACGAACTTTGTACTTTGCTATGAAGTTCCACCAGGAATGAGTTTTCATGCAAAAACTGTCTATTTCAACTAAATTGATCCATCCAAAACGAACTTTGTACTTTGCTATGAAGTTCCACCAGGAATGAGTTTTCATGCAAAAACTGTCTATTTCAACTAACTTTGTCCATCCAAAACGAACTTAGTACTTTGCTATGAAGTTCCACCAGGAATGAGTTTTCATGCAAAAACTGTCTATTTCAACTAAATTGATCCATCCAACACGAACTTTGTACTTTGCTATGAAGTTCCACCAGGAATGAGTTTTTATGCAAAAACTGTCTATTTCAACTTAATTCGTCCATCCAAAACGAACTTTGTACTTTGCTATGAAGTTCCACCAGGAATGAGTTTTCATGCAAAAACTGTCTATTTCAACTAACTTTGTCCATCCAAAACGAACTTTGTACTTTGCTATGAAGTTCTACCAGGAATGAGTTTTCATACAAAAACTGTCTATTTCAACTTAATTCGTCCATCCAAAACAAACTTTGTACTTTGCTATGAAGTTCCACCAGGAATGAGTTTTCATGCAAAAACTGTCTATTTCAACTAACTTTGTCCATCCAAAACGAACTTTGTACTTTGCTATGAAGTTCCACCAGGAATGAGTTTTCATGCAAAAACTGTCTATTTCAACTAAATTGATCCATCCAAAACGAACTTTGTACTTTGCTATGAAGTTCCACCAGGAATGAGTTTTCATGCAAAAACTGTCTATTTCAACTAACTTTGTCCATCCAAAACGAACTTTGTACTTTGCTATGAAGTTCCACCAGGAATGAGTTTTCATGCAAAAACTGTCTATTTCAACTAAATTGATCCATCCAAAACGAACTTTGTACTTTGCTATGAAGTTCCACCAGGGATGAGTTTTCATGCAAAAATTATCTATTTCAACTAACTTTGTCTATCCAAAACGAACTTTGTACTTTGCTATGAAGTTCCACCAGGAATGAGTTTTCATGCAAAAACTGTCTATTTCAACTAACTTTGTCCATCCAAAACGAACTTTGTACTTTGCTATGAAGTTCCACCAGGAATGAGTTTTCATGCAAAAATTATCTATTTCAACTAACTTTGTCCATCCAAAACGAACTTTGTACTTTGCTATGAAGTTCCACCAGGAATGAGTTTTCATGCAAAAACTGTCTATTTCAACTAACTTTGTCCATCCAAAACGAACTTTGTACTTTGCTATGAAGTTCCACCAGGAATGAGTTTTCATGCAAAAACTGTCTATTTCAACTAACTTTGTCCATCCAAAACGAACTTTGTACTTTGCTATGAAGTTCCACCAGGAATGAGTTTTCATGCAAAAACTGTCTATTTCAACTAAATTGATCCATCCAAAACGAACTTTGTACTTTGCTATGAAGTTCCACCAGGAATGAGTTTTTATGCAAAAACTGTCTATTTCAACTTAATTCGTCCATCCAAAACGAACTTTGTACTTTGCTATGAAGTTCCACCAGGAATGAGTTTTCATGCAAAAACTGTCTATTTCAACTTAATTCGTCCATCCAAAACGAACTTTGTACTTTGCTATGAAGTTCCACCAGTAATGAGTTTTCATGCAAAAACTGTCTATTTCAACTAAATTGATCCATCCAAAACGAACTTTGTACTTTGCTATGAAGTTCCACCAGGAATGAGTTTTTATGCAAAAACTGTCTATTTCAACTTAATTCGTCCATCCAAAACGAACTTTGTACTTTGCTATGAAGTTCCACCAGGAATGAGTTCTCATGCAAAAACTGTCTATTTCAACTAACTTTGTCCATCCAAAACGAACTTTGTACTTTGCTATGAAGTTCCACCAGGAATGAGTTTTCATGCAAAAACTGTCTATTTCAATTTAATTCGTCCATCCAAAACGAACTTTGTACTTTGCTATGAAGTTCCACCAGGAATGAGTTTTCATGCAAAAACTGTCTATTTCAACTAACTTTGTCCATCCAAAACGAACTTTGTACTTTGCTATGAAGTTCCACCAGGAATGAGTTTTTATGCAAAAACTGTCTATTTCAACTAACTTTGTCCATCCAAAACGAACTTTGTACTTTGCTATGAAGTTCCACCAGGAATGAGTTTTCATGCAAAAACTGTCTATTTCAACTAACTTTGTCCATCCAAAACGAACTTTGTACTTTGCTATGAAGTTCCACCAGGAATGAGTTTTCATGCAAAAACTGTCTATTTCAACTAACTTTGTCCATCCAAAACGAACTTTGTACTTTGCTATGAAGTTCCACCAGGAATGAGTTTTTATGCAAAAACTGTCTATTTCAACTAACTTTGTCCATCCAAAACGAACTTTGTACTTTGCTATGAAGTTCCACCAGGAATGAGTTTTCATGCAAAAACTGTCTATTTCAACTAAATTGATCCATCCAAAACGAACTTTGTACTTTGCTATGAAGTTCCACCAGGAATGAGTTTTCATGCAAAAACTGACTATTTCAACTAACTTTGTCCATCCAAAACGAACTTTGTACTTTGCTATGAAGTTCCACCAGGAATGAGTTTTCATGCAAAAACTGTCTATTTCAACTAAATTGATCCATCCAAAACGAACTTTGTACTTTGCTATGAAGTTCCACCAGGAATGAGTTTTCATGCAAAAACTGTCTATTTCTACTAAATTGATCCATCCAAAACGAACTTTGTACTTTGCTATGAAGTTCCACCAGGAATGAGTTTTTATGCAAAAACTGTCTATTTCAACTAAATTGATCCATCCAAAACGAACTTTGTACTTTGCTATGAAGTTCCACCAGGAATGAGTTCTCATGCAAAAACTGTCTATTTCAACTAACTTTGTCCATCCAAAACGAACTTTGTACTTTGCTATGAAGTTCCACCAGGAATGAGTTTTCATGCAAAAACTGTCTATTTCAACTAAATTGATCCATCCAAAACGAACTTTGTACTTTGCTATGAAGTTCCACCAGGAATGAGTTTTCATGCAAAAACTGTCTATTTCAACTAACTTTGTCCATCCAAAACGAACTTTGTACTTTGCTATGAAGTTCCACCAGGAATGAGTTTTCATGCAAAAACTGTCTATTTCAACTAAATTGATCCATCCAAAACGAACTTTGTACTTTGCTATGAAGTTCCACCAGGAATGAGTTTTCATGCAAAAACTGTCTATTTCAACTAACTTTGTCCATCCAAAACGAACTTTGTACTTTGCTATGAAGTTCCACCAGGAATGAGTTTTCATGCAAAAACTGTCTATTTCAACTAACTTTGTCCATCCAAAACGAACTTTGTACTTTGCTATGAAGTTCCACCAGGAATGAGTTTTCATGCAAAAACTGTCTATTTCAACTAAATTGATCCATCCAAAACGAACTTTGTACTTTGCTATGAAGTTCCACCAGGAATGAGTTTTCATGCAAAAACTGTCTATTTCAACTAAATTGATCCATCCAAAACGAACTTTGTACTTTGCTATGAAGTTCCACCAGGAATGAGTTTTCATGCAAAAATTATCTATTTCAACTAACTTTGTCCATCCAAAACGAACTTTGTACTTTGCTATGAAGTTCCACCAGGAATGAGTTTTCATGCAAAACCTGTCTATTTCAACTAACTTTGTCCATCCAAAACGAACTTTGTACTTTGCTATGAAGTTCCACCAGGAATGAGTTTTCATGCAAAAACTGTCTATTTCAACTAAATTGATCCATCCGAAACGAACTTTGTACTTTGCTATGAAGTTCCACCAGGAATGAGTTTTCATGCAAAAACTGTCTATTTCAACTAACTTTGTCCATCGAAAACGAACTTTGTACTTTGCTATGAAGTTCCACCAGGAATGAGTTTTCATGCAAAAACTGTCTATTTCAACTAAATTGATCCATCCAAAACGAACTTTGTACTTTGCTATGAAGTTCCACCAGGAATGAGTTTTCATGCAAAAACTGTCTATTTCAACTAACTTTGTCCATCCAAAACGAACTTTGTACTTTGCTATGAAGTTCCACCAGGAATGAGTTTTCATGCAAAAACTGTCTATTTCAACTTAATTCGTCCATCCAAAACGAACTTTGTACTTTGCTATGAAGTTCCACCAGGAATGAGTTTTCATGCAAAAACTGTCTATTTCAACTAACTTTGTCCATCCAAAACGAACTTTGTACTTTGCTATGAAGTTCCACCAGGAATGAGTTTTCATGCAAAAACTGTCTATTTCAACTAAATTGATCCATCCAAAACGAACTTTGTACTTTGCTATGAAGTTCCACCAGGAATGAGTTTTCATGCAAAAACTGTCTATTTCAACTAACTTTGTCCATCCAAAACGAACTTTGTACTTTGCTATGAAGTTCCACCAGGAATGAGTTTTCATGCAAAAACTGTCTATTTCAACTAAATTGATCCATCCAAAACGAACTTTGTACTTTGCTATGAAGTTCCACCAGGAATGAGTTTTCATGCAAAAATTATCTATTTCAACTAACTTTGTCCATCCAAAACGAACTTTGTACTTTGCTATGAAGTTCCACCAGGAATGAGTTTTTATGCAAAAACTGTCTATTTCAACTAAATTGATCCATCCAAAACGAACTTTGTACTTTGCTATGAAGTTCCACCAGGAATGAGTTTTTATGCAAAAACTGTTTATTTCAACTAAATTGATCCATCCAAAACGAACTTTGTACTTTGCTATGAAGTTCCACCAGGAATGAGTTTTCATGCAAAAACTGTCTATTTCAACTAACTTTGTCCATCCAAAACGAACTTTGTACTTTGCTATGAAGTTCCACCAGGAATGAGTTTTCATGCAAAAACTGTCTATTTCAACTAAATTGATCCATCCAAAACGAACTTTGTACTTTGCTATGAAGTTCCACCAGGAATGAGTTTTCATGCAAAAACTGTCTATTTCAACTAACTTTGTCCATCCAAAACGAACTTTGTACTTTGCTATGAAGTTCCACCAGGAATGAGTTTTCATACAAAAACTGTCTATTTCAACTTAATTCGTCCATCCAAAACGAACTTTGTACTTTGCTATGAAGTTCCACCAGGAATGAGTTTTTATGCAAAAACTGTCTATTTCAACTAACTTTGTCCATCCAAAACGAACTTTGTACTTTGCTATGAAGTTCCACCAGGAATGAGTTTTCATGCAAAAACTGTCTATTTCAACTAACTTTGTCCATCCAACACGAACTTTGTACTTTGCTATGAAGTTCCACCAGGAATGAGTTTTCATGCAAAAACTGTCTATTTCAACTTAATTCGTCCATCCAAAACGAACTTTGTACTTTGCTATGAAGTTCCACCAGGAATGAGTTTTCATGCAAAAACTGTCTATTTCTACTAACTTTGTCCATCCAA
This sequence comes from Anopheles moucheti, assembly GCF_943734755.1. Lineage (NCBI taxonomy): Eukaryota > Metazoa > Arthropoda > Insecta > Diptera > Culicidae > Anopheles > Anopheles moucheti. The sequence continues at coordinate 43,577 of NW_026453792.1, read as the reverse complement.
AACGAACTTTGTACTTTGCTATGAAGTTCCACCAGGAATGAGTTTTCATGCAAAAACTGTCTATTTCAACTAAATTGATCCATCCAAAACGAACTTTGTACTTTGCTATGAAGTTCCACCAGGAATGAGTTTTTATGCAAAAACTGTCTATTTCAACTAACTTTGTCCATCCAAAACGAACTTTGTACTTTGCTATGAAGTTCCACCAGGAATGAGTTTTCATGCAAAAACTGTCTATTTCAACTAACTTTGTCCATCCAAAACGAACTTTGTACTTTGCTATGAAGTTCCACCAGGAATGAGTTTTCATGCAAAAACTGTCTATTTCAACTTAATTCGTCCATCCAAAACGAACTTTGTACTTTGCTATGAAGTTCCACCAGGAATGAGTTTTCATGCAAAAACTGTCTATTTCAACTAACTTTGTCCATCCAAAACGAACTTTGTACTTTGCTATGAAGTTCCACCAGGAATGAGTTTTTATGCAAAAACTGTCTATTTCAACTAACTTTGTCCATCCAAAACGAACTTTGTACTTTGATATGAAGTTCCACCAGAAGTGTGTTTTCATACAAAAACTGTTAATTACAACTAACTTTGTCCATCCAAAACGAACTTTGTACTTTGCTATGAAGTTCCACCAGAAGTGTGTTTTCATACAAAAACTGTTAATTACAACTAACTTTGTCCATCCAAAACGAACTTTGTACTTTGATATGAAGTTCCACCAGAAGTGTGTTTTCATACAAAAACTGTTAATTACAATTAACTTTGTCCATCCAAAACGAACTTTGTACTTTGATATGAAGTTCCACCAGAAGTGTGTTTTCATACAAAAACTGTTAATTACAACTAACTTTGTCCATCCAAAACGAACTTTGTACTTTGATATGAAGTTCCACCAGGAATGAGTTTTCATACAAAAACTGTTAATTACAACTAACTTTGTCCATCCAAAACGAACTTTGTACTTTGCTATGAAGTTCCACCAGGAATGAGTTTTCATGCAAAAACTGTCTATTTCAACTTAATTCGTCCATCCAAAACGAACTTTGTACTTTGCTATGAAGTTCCACCAGGAATGAGTTTTCATGCAAAAACTGTCTATTTCTACTAACTTTGTCCATCCAAAACGAACTTTGTACTTTGCTATGAAGTTCCACCAGGAATGAGTTTTCATGCAAAAACTGTCTATTTCAACTAAATTGATCCATCCAAAACGAACTTTGTACTTTGCTATGAAGTTCCACCAGGAATGAGTTTTTATGCAAAAACTGTCTATTTCAACTAACTTTGTCCATCCAAAACGAACTTTGTACTTTGCTATGAAGTTCCACCAGGAATGAGTTTTCATGCAAAAACTGTCTATTTCAACTAACTTTGTCCATCCAAAACGAACTTTGTACTTTGCTATGAAGTTCCACCAGGAATGAGTTTTCATACAAAAACTGTCTATTTCAACTTAATTCGTCCATCCAAAACGAACTTTGTACTTTGCTATGAAGTTCCACCTGGAATGAGTTTTTATGCAAAAACTGTCTATTTCAACTAACTTTGTCCATCCAAAACGAACTTTGTACTTTGCTATGAAGTTCCACCAGGAATGAGTTTTCATGCAAAAACTGTCTATTTCAACTAACTTTGTCCATCCAAAACGAACTTTGTACTTTGCTATGAAGTTCCACCAGGAATGAGTTTTCATGCAAAAACTGTCTATTTCAACTAAATTGATCCATCCAAAACGAACTTTGTACTTTGCTATGAAGTTCCACCAGGAATGAGTTTTCATGCAAAAACTGTCTATTTCAACTAAATTGATCCATCCAAAACGAACTTTGTACTTTGCTATGAAGTTCCACCAGGAATGAGTTTTCATGCAAAAACTGTCTATTTCAACTAACTTTGTCCATCCAAAACGAACTTAGTACTTTGCTATGAAGTTCCACCAGGAATGAGTTTTCATGCAAAAACTGTCTATTTCAACTAAATTGATCCATCCAAAACGAACTTTGTACTTTGCTATGAAGTTCCACCAGGAATGAGTTTTCATGCAAAAACTGTCTATTTCAACTAAATTGATCCATCCAAAACGAACTTTGTACTTTGCTATGAAGTTCCACCAGGAATGAGTTTTTATGCAAAAACTGTCTATTTCAACTAACTTTGTCCATCCAAAACGAACTTTGTACTTTGCTATGAAGTTCCACCAGGAATGAGTTTTCATACAAAAACTGTCTATTTCAACTTAATTCGTCCATCCAAAACGAACTTTGTACTTTGCTATGAAGTTCCACCTGGAATGAGTTTTCATGCAAAAACTGTCTATTTCAACTAACTTTGTCCATCCAAAACGAACTTTGTACTTTGCTATGAAGTTCCACCAGGAATGAGTTTTCATGCAAAAACTGTCTATTTCAACTAACTTTGTCCATCCAAAACGAACTTTGTACTTTGCTATGAAGTTCCACCAGGAATGAGTTTTCATGCAAAAACTGTCTATTTTAACTAAATTGATCCATCCAAAACGAACTTTGTACTTTGCTATGAAGTTCCACCAGGAATGAGTTTTCATGCAAAAACTGTCTATTTCAACTAAATTGATCCATCCAAAACGAACTTTGTACTTTGCTATGAAGTTCCACCAGGAATGAGTTTTTATGCAAAAACTGTCTATTTCAACTAACTTTGTCCATCCAAAACGAACTTTGTACTTTGCTATGAAGTTCCACCAGGAATGAGTTTTCATGCAAAAACTGTCTATTTCAACTAAATTGATCTATCCAAAACGAACTTTGTACTTTGCTATGAAGTTCCACCAGGAATGAGTTTTCATGCAAAAACTGTCTATTTCAACTAAATTGATCCATCCAAAACGAACTTTGTACTTTGCTATGAAGTTCCACCAGGAATGAGTTTTTATGCAAAAACTGTCTATTTCAACTAACTTTGTCCATCCAAAACGAACTTTGTACTTTGCTATGAAGTTCCACCAGGAATGAGTTTTCATGCAAAAACTGTCTATTTCAACTAACTTTGTCCATCCAAAACGAACTTTGTACTTTGCTATGAAGTTCCACCAGGAATGAGTTTTCATGCAAAAACTGTCTATTTTAACTAAATTGATCCATCCAAAACGAACTTTGTACTTTGCTATGAAGTTCCACCAGGAATGAGTTTTCATGCAAAAACTGTCTATTTCAACTAAATTGATCCATCCAAAACGAACTTTGTACTTTGCTATGAAGTTCCACCAGGAATGAGTTTTCATGCAAAAACTGTCTATTTCAACTAACTTTGTCCATCCAAAACGAACTTAGTACTTTGCTATGAAGTTCCACCAGGAATGAGTTTTCATGCAAAAACTGTCTATTTCAACTAAATTGATCCATCCAACACGAACTTTGTACTTTGCTATGAAGTTCCACCAGGAATGAGTTTTTATGCAAAAACTGTCTATTTCAACTTAATTCGTCCATCCAAAACGAACTTTGTACTTTGCTATGAAGTTCCACCAGGAATGAGTTTTCATGCAAAAACTGTCTATTTCAACTAACTTTGTCCATCCAAAACGAACTTTGTACTTTGCTATGAAGTTCTACCAGGAATGAGTTTTCATACAAAAACTGTCTATTTCAACTTAATTCGTCCATCCAAAACAAACTTTGTACTTTGCTATGAAGTTCCACCAGGAATGAGTTTTCATGCAAAAACTGTCTATTTCAACTAACTTTGTCCATCCAAAACGAACTTTGTACTTTGCTATGAAGTTCCACCAGGAATGAGTTTTCATGCAAAAACTGTCTATTTCAACTAAATTGATCCATCCAAAACGAACTTTGTACTTTGCTATGAAGTTCCACCAGGAATGAGTTTTCATGCAAAAACTGTCTATTTCAACTAACTTTGTCCATCCAAAACGAACTTTGTACTTTGCTATGAAGTTCCACCAGGAATGAGTTTTCATGCAAAAACTGTCTATTTCAACTAAATTGATCCATCCAAAACGAACTTTGTACTTTGCTATGAAGTTCCACCAGGGATGAGTTTTCATGCAAAAATTATCTATTTCAACTAACTTTGTCTATCCAAAACGAACTTTGTACTTTGCTATGAAGTTCCACCAGGAATGAGTTTTCATGCAAAAACTGTCTATTTCAACTAACTTTGTCCATCCAAAACGAACTTTGTACTTTGCTATGAAGTTCCACCAGGAATGAGTTTTCATGCAAAAATTATCTATTTCAACTAACTTTGTCCATCCAAAACGAACTTTGTACTTTGCTATGAAGTTCCACCAGGAATGAGTTTTCATGCAAAAACTGTCTATTTCAACTAACTTTGTCCATCCAAAACGAACTTTGTACTTTGCTATGAAGTTCCACCAGGAATGAGTTTTCATGCAAAAACTGTCTATTTCAACTAACTTTGTCCATCCAAAACGAACTTTGTACTTTGCTATGAAGTTCCACCAGGAATGAGTTTTCATGCAAAAACTGTCTATTTCAACTAAATTGATCCATCCAAAACGAACTTTGTACTTTGCTATGAAGTTCCACCAGGAATGAGTTTTTATGCAAAAACTGTCTATTTCAACTTAATTCGTCCATCCAAAACGAACTTTGTACTTTGCTATGAAGTTCCACCAGGAATGAGTTTTCATGCAAAAACTGTCTATTTCAACTTAATTCGTCCATCCAAAACGAACTTTGTACTTTGCTATGAAGTTCCACCAGTAATGAGTTTTCATGCAAAAACTGTCTATTTCAACTAAATTGATCCATCCAAAACGAACTTTGTACTTTGCTATGAAGTTCCACCAGGAATGAGTTTTTATGCAAAAACTGTCTATTTCAACTTAATTCGTCCATCCAAAACGAACTTTGTACTTTGCTATGAAGTTCCACCAGGAATGAGTTCTCATGCAAAAACTGTCTATTTCAACTAACTTTGTCCATCCAAAACGAACTTTGTACTTTGCTATGAAGTTCCACCAGGAATGAGTTTTCATGCAAAAACTGTCTATTTCAATTTAATTCGTCCATCCAAAACGAACTTTGTACTTTGCTATGAAGTTCCACCAGGAATGAGTTTTCATGCAAAAACTGTCTATTTCAACTAACTTTGTCCATCCAAAACGAACTTTGTACTTTGCTATGAAGTTCCACCAGGAATGAGTTTTTATGCAAAAACTGTCTATTTCAACTAACTTTGTCCATCCAAAACGAACTTTGTACTTTGCTATGAAGTTCCACCAGGAATGAGTTTTCATGCAAAAACTGTCTATTTCAACTAACTTTGTCCATCCAAAACGAACTTTGTACTTTGCTATGAAGTTCCACCAGGAATGAGTTTTCATGCAAAAACTGTCTATTTCAACTAACTTTGTCCATCCAAAACGAACTTTGTACTTTGCTATGAAGTTCCACCAGGAATGAGTTTTTATGCAAAAACTGTCTATTTCAACTAACTTTGTCCATCCAAAACGAACTTTGTACTTTGCTATGAAGTTCCACCAGGAATGAGTTTTCATGCAAAAACTGTCTATTTCAACTAAATTGATCCATCCAAAACGAACTTTGTACTTTGCTATGAAGTTCCACCAGGAATGAGTTTTCATGCAAAAACTGACTATTTCAACTAACTTTGTCCATCCAAAACGAACTTTGTACTTTGCTATGAAGTTCCACCAGGAATGAGTTTTCATGCAAAAACTGTCTATTTCAACTAAATTGATCCATCCAAAACGAACTTTGTACTTTGCTATGAAGTTCCACCAGGAATGAGTTTTCATGCAAAAACTGTCTATTTCTACTAAATTGATCCATCCAAAACGAACTTTGTACTTTGCTATGAAGTTCCACCAGGAATGAGTTTTTATGCAAAAACTGTCTATTTCAACTAACTTTGTCCATCCAAAACGAACTTTGTACTTTGCTATGAAGTTCCACCAGGAATGAGTTTTCATGCAAAAATTATCTATTTCAACTAACTTTGTCCATCCAAAACGAACTTTGTACTTTGCTATGAAGTTCCACCAGGAATGAGTTTTCATGCAAAAACTGTCTATTTCAACTAAATTGATCCATCCAAAACGAACTTTGTACTTTGCTATGAAGTTCCACCAGGAATGAGTTTTCATGCAAAAACTGTCTATTTCAACTAACTTTGTCCATCCAAAACGAACTTTGTACTTTGCTATGAAGTTCCACCAGGAATGAGTTTTCATGCAAAAACTGTCTATTTCAACTAAATTGATCCATCCAAAACGAACTTTGTACTTTGCTATGAAGTTCCACCAGGAATGAGTTTTCATGCAAAAACTGTCTATTTCAACTAACTTTGTCCATCCAAAACGAACTTTGTACTTTGCTATGAAGTTCCACCAGGAATGAGTTTTCATGCAAAAACTGTCTATTTCAACTAACTTTGTCCATCCAAAACGAACTTTGTACTTTGCTATGAAGTTCCACCAGGAATGAGTTTTCATGCAAAAACTGTCTATTTCAACTAAATTGATCCATCCAAAACGAACTTTGTACTTTGCTATGAAGTTCCACCAGGAATGAGTTTTCATGCAAAAACTGTCTATTTCAACTAAATTGATCCATCCAAAACGAACTTTGTACTTTGCTATGAAGTTCCACCAGGAATGAGTTTTCATGCAAAAATTATCTATTTCAACTAACTTTGTCCATCCAAAACGAACTTTGTACTTTGCTATGAAGTTCCACCAGGAATGAGTTTTCATGCAAAACCTGTCTATTTCAACTAACTTTGTCCATCCAAAACGAACTTTGTACTTTGCTATGAAGTTCCACCAGGAATGAGTTTTCATGCAAAAACTGTCTATTTCAACTAAATTGATCCATCCGAAACGAACTTTGTACTTTGCTATGAAGTTCCACCAGGAATGAGTTTTCATGCAAAAACTGTCTATTTCAACTAACTTTGTCCATCGAAAACGAACTTTGTACTTTGCTATGAAGTTCCACCAGGAATGAGTTTTCATGCAAAAACTGTCTATTTCAACTAAATTGATCCATCCAAAACGAACTTTGTACTTTGCTATGAAGTTCCACCAGGAATGAGTTTTCATGCAAAAACTGTCTATTTCAACTAACTTTGTCCATCCAAAACGAACTTTGTACTTTGCTATGAAGTTCCACCAGGAATGAGTTTTCATGCAAAAACTGTCTATTTCAACTTAATTCGTCCATCCAAAACGAACTTTGTACTTTGCTATGAAGTTCCACCAGGAATGAGTTTTCATGCAAAAACTGTCTATTTCAACTAACTTTGTCCATCCAAAACGAACTTTGTACTTTGCTATGAAGTTCCACCAGGAATGAGTTTTCATGCAAAAACTGTCTATTTCAACTAAATTGATCCATCCAAAACGAACTTTGTACTTTGCTATGAAGTTCCACCAGGAATGAGTTTTCATGCAAAAACTGTCTATTTCAACTAACTTTGTCCATCCAAAACGAACTTTGTACTTTGCTATGAAGTTCCACCAGGAATGAGTTTTCATGCAAAAACTGTCTATTTCAACTAAATTGATCCATCCAAAACGAACTTTGTACTTTGCTATGAAGTTCCACCAGGAATGAGTTTTCATGCAAAAATTATCTATTTCAACTAACTTTGTCCATCCAAAACGAACTTTGTACTTTGCTATGAAGTTCCACCAGGAATGAGTTTTTATGCAAAAACTGTCTATTTCAACTAAATTGATCCATCCAAAACGAACTTTGTACTTTGCTATGAAGTTCCACCAGGAATGAGTTTTTATGCAAAAACTGTTTATTTCAACTAAATTGATCCATCCAAAACGAACTTTGTACTTTGCTATGAAGTTCCACCAGGAATGAGTTTTCATGCAAAAACTGTCTATTTCAACTAACTTTGTCCATCCAAAACGAACTTTGTACTTTGCTATGAAGTTCCACCAGGAATGAGTTTTCATGCAAAAACTGTCTATTTCAACTAAATGATCCATCCAAAACGAACTTTGTACTTTGCTATGAAGTTCCACCAGGAATGAGTTTTTATGCAAAAATTATCTATTTCAACTAACTTTGTCCATCCAAAACGAACTTTGTACTTTGCTATGAAGTTCCACCAGGAATGAGTTTTCATGCAAAAACTGTCTATTTCAACTAACTTTGTCCATCCAAAACGAACTTTGTACTTTGCTATGAAGTTCCACCAGGAATGAGTTTTCATGCAAAAACTGTCTATTTCAACTAAATGATCCATCCAAAACGAACTTTGTACTTTGCTATGAAGTTCCACCAGGAATGAGTTTTCATGCAAAAACTGTCTATTTCAACTAAATTGATCCATCCAAAACGAACTTTGTACTTTGCTATGAAGTTCCACCAGGAATGAGTTTTCATGCAAAAACTGTCTATTTCAACTAACTTTGTCCATCCAAAACGAACTTTGTACTTTGCTATGAAGTTCCACCAGGAATGAGTTTTCATGCAAAAACTGTCTATTTTAACTAAATTGATCCATCCAAAACGAACTTTGTACTTTGCTATGAAGTTCCACCAGGAATGAGTTTTCATGCAAAAACTGTCTATTTCAACTAAATTGATCCATCCAAAACGAACTTTGTACTTTGCTATGAAGTTCCACCAGGAATGAGTTTTCATGCAAAAACTGTCTATTTCAACTAACTTTGTCCATCCAAAACGAACTTAGTACTTTGCTATGAAGTTCCACCAGGAATGAGTTTTCATGCAAAAACTGTCTATTTCAATTAAATTGATCCATCCAACACGAACTTTGTACTTTGCTATGAAGTTCCACCAGGAATGAGTTTTTATGCAAAAACTGTCTATTTCAACTTAATTCGTCCATCCAAAACGAACTTTGTACTTTGCTATGAAGTTCCACCAGGAATGAGTTTTCATGCAAAAACTGTCTATTTCAACTAACTTTGTCCATCCAAAACGAACTTTGTACTTTGCTATGAAGTTCTACCAGGAATGAGTTTTCATACAAAAACTGTCTATTTCAACTTAATTCGTCCATCCAAAACGAACTTTGTACTTTGCTATGAAGTTCCACCAGGAATGAGTTTTCATGCAAAAACTGTCTATTTCAACTAACTTTGTCCATCCAAAACGAACTTTGTACTTTGCTATGAAGTTCCACCAGGAATGAGTTTTCATGCAAAAACTGTCTATTTCAACTAAATTGATCCATCCAAAACGAACTTTGTACTTTGCTATGAAGTTCCACCAGGAATGAGTTTTCATGCAAAAATTATCTATTTCAACTAACTTTGTCTATCCAAAACGAACTTTGTACTTTGCTATGAAGTTCCACCAGGAATGAGTTTTCATGCAAAAACTGTCTATTTCAACTAACTTTGTCCATCCAAAACGAACTTTGTACTTTGCTATGAAGTTCCACCAGGAATGAGTTTTCATGCAAAAATTATCTATTTCAACTAACTTTGTCCATCCAAAACGAACTTTGTACTTTGCTATGAAGTTCCACCAGGAATGAGTTTTCATGCAAAAACTGTCTATTTCAACTAACTTTGTCCATCCAAAACGAACTTTGTACTTTGCTATGAAGTTCCACCAGGAATGAGTTTTCATGCAAAAACTGTCTATTTCAACTAACTTTGTCCATCCAAAACGAACTTTGTACTTTGCTATGAAGTTCCACCAGGAATGAGTTTTCATGCAAAAACTGTCTATTTCAACTAAATTGATCCATCCAAAACGAACTTTGTACTTTGCTATGAAGTTCCACCAGGAATGAGTTTTTATGCAAAAACTGTCTATTTCAACTTAATTCGTCCATCCAAAACGAACTTTGTACTTTGCTATGAAGTTCCACCAGGAATGAGTTTTCATGCAAAAACTGTCTATTTCAACTTAATTCGTCCATCCAAAACGAACTTTGTACTTTGCTATGAAGTTCCACCAGGAATGAGTTTTCATGCAAAAACTGTCTATTTCAACTAAATTGATCCATCCAAAACGAACTTTGTACTTTGCTATGAAGTTCCACCAGGAATGAGTTTTCATGCAAAAACTGTCTATTTCAACTTAATTCGTCCATCCAAAACGAACTTTGTACTTTGCTATGAAGTTCCACCAGGAATGAGTTTTCATGCAAAAACTGTCTATTTCAACTAACTTTGTCCATCCAAAACGAACTTTGTACTTTGCTATGAAGTTCCACCAGGAATGAGTTTTCATGCAAAAACTGTCTATTTCAACTTAATTCGTCCATCCAAAACGAACTTTGTACTTTGCTATGAAGTTCCACCAGGAATGAGTTTTCATGCAAAAACTGTCTATTTCAACTAACTTTGTCCATCCAAAACGAACTTTGTACTTTGCTATGAAGTTCCACCAGGAATGAGTTTTTATGCAAAAACTGTGTATTTCAACTAACTTTGTCCATCCAAAACGAACTTTGTACTTTGCTATGAAGTTCCACCAGGAATGAGTTTTCATGCAAAAACTGTCTATTTCAACTAACTTTGTCCATCCAAAACGAACTTTGTACTTTGCTATGAAGTTCCACCAGGAATGAGTTTTCATGCAAAAACTGTCTATTTCAACTAACTTTGTCCATCCAAAACGAACTTTGTACTTTGCTATGAAGTTCCACCAGGAATGAGTTTTCATGCAAAAACTGTCTATTTCAACTTAATTCGTCCATCCAAAACGAACTTTGTACTTTGCTATGAAGTTCCACCAGGAATGAGTTTTCATGCAAAAACTGTCTATTTCAACTAAATTGATCCATCCAAAACGAACTTTGTACTTTGCTATGAAGTTCCACCAGGAATGAGTTTTCATGCAAAAACTGTCTATTTCAACTTAATTCGTCCATCCAAAACGAACTTTGTACTTTGCTATGAAGTTCCACCAGGAATGAGTTTTCATGCAAAAACTGTCTATTTCAACTAACTATGTCCATCCAAAACGAACTTTGTACTTTGCTATGAAGTTCCACCAGGAATGAGTTTTCATGCAAAAACTGTCTATTTCAACTAAATTGATCCATCCAAAACGAACTTTGTACTTTGCTATGAAGTTCCACCAGGAATGAGTTTTCATGCAAAAACTGTCTATTTCAACTAACTTTGTCCATCCAAAACGAACTTTGTACTTTGCTATGAAGTTCCACCAGGAATGAGTTTTCATGCAAAAACTGTCTATTTCAACTAAATTGATCCATCCAAAACGAACTTTGTACTTTGCTATGAAGTTCCACCAGGAATGAGTTTTCATACAAAAACTGTCTATTTCAACTTAAATCGTCCATCCAAAACGAACTTTGTACTTTGCTATGAAGTTCCACCAGGAATGAGTTTTTATGCAAAAACTGTCTATTTCAACTAACTTTGTCCATCCAAAACGAACTTTGTACTTTGCTATGAAGTTCCACCAGGAATGAGTTTTCATGCAAAAACTGTCTATTTCAACTAACTTTGTCCATCCAAAACGAACTTTGTACTTTGCTATGAAGTTCCACCAGGAATGAGTTTTCATGCAAAAACTGTCTATTTCAACTAACTTTGTCCATCCAAAACGAACTTTGTACTTTGCTATGAAGTTCCACCAGGAATGAGTTTTCATGCAAAAACTGTCTATTTCAACTAACTTTGTCCATCCAAAACGAACTTTGTACTTTGCTATGAAGTTCCACCAGGAATGAGTTTTCATGCAAAAACTGTCTATTTCAACTAAATTGATCCATCCAAAACGAACTTTGTACTTTGCTATGAAGTTCCACCTGGAATGAGTTTTCATGCAAAAACTGTCTATTTCAACTAACTTTGTCCATCCAAAACGAACTTTGTACTTTGCTATGAAGTTCCACCAGGAATGAGTTTTTATGCAAAAACTGTCTATTTCAACTAACTTTGTCCATCCAAAACGAACTTTGTACTTTGCTATGAAGTTCCACCAGGAATGAGTTTTCATGCAAAAACTGTCTATTTCAACTAACTTTGTTCATCCAAAACGAACTTTGTACTTTGCTATGAAGTTCCACCAGGAATGAGTTTTCATGCAAAAACTGTCTATTTCAACTAACTTTGTCCATCCAAAACGAACTTTGTACTTTGCTATGAAGTTCCACCAGGAATGAGTTTTCATGCAAAAACTGTCTATTTCAACTAAATTGATCCATCCAAAACGAACTTTGTACTTTGCTATGAAGTTCCACCTGGAATGAGTTTTCATGCAAAAACTGTCTATTTCAACTAACTTTGTCCATCCAAAACGAACTTTGTACTTTGCTATGAAGTTCCACCAGGAATGAGTTTTCATGCAAAAACTGTCTATTTCAACTAACTTTGTCCATCCAAAACGAACTTTGTACTTTGCTATGAAGTTCCACCAGGAATGAGTTTTCATGCAAAAACTGTCTATTTCAACTAACTTTGTCCATCCAAAACGAACTTTGTACTTTGCTATGAAGTTCCACCAGGAATGAGTTTTCATGCAAAAACTGTCTATTTCAACTTAATTCGTCCATCCAAAACGAACTTTGTACTTTGCTATGAAGTTCCACCTGGAATGAGTTTTCATGCAAAAACTGTCTATTTCAACTAACTTTGTCCATCAAAAACGAACTTTGTACTTTGCTATGAAGTTCCACCAGGAATGAGTTTTTATGCAAAAACTGTCTATTTCAACTAACTTTGTCCATCCAAAACGAACTTTGTACTTTGCTATGAAGTTCCACCAGGAATGAGTTTTCATGCATAAACTGTCTATTTCAACTAACTTTGTCCATCCAAAACGAACTTTGTACTTTGCTATGAAGTTCCACCAGGAATGAGTTTTCATGCAAAAACTGTCTATTTCAACTAACTTTGTCCATCCAAAACGAACTTTGTACTTTGCTATGAAGTTCCACCTGGAATGAGTTTTCATGCAAAAACTGTCTATTTCAACTAACTTTGTCCATCCAAAACGAACTTTGTACTTTGCTATGAAGTTCCACCTGGAATGAGTTTTCATGCAAAAACTGTCTATTTCAACTAACTTTGTCCATCCAAAACGAACTTTGTACTTTGCTATGAAGTTCCACCAGGAATGAGTTTTCATGCAAAAACTGTCTATTTCAACTTAATTCGTCCATCCAAAACGAACTTTGTACTTTGCTATGAAGTTCCACCAGGAATGAGTTTTTATGCAAAAACTGTCTATTTCAACTAACTTTGTCCATCCAAAACGAACTTTGTACTTTGCTATGAAGTTCCACCAGGAATGAGTTTTCATGCAAAAACTGTCTATTTCAACTAAATTGATCCATCCAAAACGAACTTTGTACTTTGCTATGAAGTTCCACCAGGAATGAGTTTTCATGCAAAAACTGTCTATTTCAACTAACTTTGTCCATCCAAAACGAACTTTGTACTTTGCTATGAAGTTCCACCAGGAATGAGTTTTTATGCAAAAACTGTCTATTTCAACTAACTTTGTCCATCCAAAACGAACTTTGTACTTTGCTATGAAGTTCCACCTGGAATGAGTTTTCATGCAAAAACTGTCTATTTCAACTAACTTTGTCCATCCAAAACGAACTTTGTACTTTGCTATGAAGTTCCACCAGGAATGAGTTTTCATGCAAAAACTGTCTATTTCAACTTAAATCGTCCATCCAAAACGAGCTTTGTACTTTGCTATGAAGTTCCACCAGGAATGAGTTTTCATGCAAAAACTGTCTATTTCAACTAACTTTGTCCATCCAAAACGAACTTTGTACTTTGCTATGAAGTTCCACCAGGAATGAGTTTTCATGCAAAAACTGTCTATTTCAACTAACTTTGTCCATCCAAAACGAACTTTGTACTTTGCTATGAAGTTCCACCAGGAATGAGTTTTCATGCAAAAACTGTCTATTTCAACTAAATTGATCCATCCAAAACGAACTTTGTACTTTGCTATGAAGTTCCACCTGGAATGAGTTTTCATGCAAAAACTGTCTATTTCAACTTAATTCGTCCATCCAAAACGAACTTTGTACTTTGCTATGAAGTTCCACCAGGAATGAGTTTTTATGCAAAAACTGTCTATTTCAACTAACTTTGTCCATCCAAAACGAACTTTGTACTTTGCTATGAAGTTCCACCAGGAATGAGTTTTCATGCAAAAACTGTCTATTTCAACTAAATTGATCCATCCAAAACGAACTTTGTACTTTGCTATGAAGTTCCACCTGGAATGAGTTTTCATGCAAAAACTGTCTATTTCAACTAACTTTGTCCATCCAAAACGAACTTTGTACTTTGCTATGAAGTTCCACCAGGAATGAGTTTTTATGCAAAAACTGTCTATTTCAACTAACTTTGTCCATCCAAAACGAACTTTGTACTTTGCTATGAAGTTCCACCTGGAATGAGTTTTCATGCAAAAACTGTCTATTTCAACTAACTTTGTCCATCCAAAACGAACTTTGTACTTTGCTATGAAGTTCCACCAGGAATGAGTTTTCATGCAAAAACTGTCTATTTCAACTAACTTTGTTCATCCAAAACGAACTTTGTACTTTGCTATGAAGTTCCACCAGGAATGAGTTTTTATGCAAAAACTGTCTATTTCAACTAACTTTGTCCATCCAAAACGAACTTTGTACTTTGCTATGAAGTTCCACCAGGAATGAGTTTTCATGCAAAAACTGTCTATTTCAACTAACTTTGTCCATCCAAAACGAACTTTGTACTTTGCTATGAAGTTCCACCAGGAATGAGTTTTCATGCAAAAACTGTCTATTTCAACTAACTTTGTCCATCCAAAACGAACTTTGTACTTTGCTATGAAGTTCCACCTGGAATGAGTTTTCATGCAAAAACTGTCTATTTCAACTAACTTTGTCCATCCAAAACGAACTTTGTACTTTGCTATGAAGTTCCACCAGGAATGAGTTTTCATGCAAAAACTGTCTATTTCAACTAAATTGATCCATCCAAAACGAACTTTGTACTTTGCTATGAAGTTCCACCTGGAATGAGTTTTCATGCAAAAACTGTCTATTTCAACTTAATTCGTCCATCCAAAACGAACTTTGTACTTTGCTATGAAGTTCCACCAGGAATGAGTTTTCATGCAAAAAATGTCTATTTCAACTTAATTCGTCCATCCAAAACGAACTTTGTACTTTGCTATGAAGTTCCACCAGGAATGAGTTTTCATGCAAAAACTGTCTATTTCAACTAACTTTGTCCATCCAAAACGAACTTTGTACTTTGCTATGAAGTTCCACCAGGAATGAGTTTTCATGCAAAAACTGTCTATTTCAACTAACTTTGTCCATCCAAAACGAACTTTGTACTTTGCTATGAAGTTCCACCAGGAATGAGTTTTCATGCAAAAACTGTCTATTTCAACTAAATTGATCCATCCAAAACGAACTTTGTACTTTGCTATGAAGTTCCACCTGGAATGAGTTTTCATGCAAAAACTGTCTATTTCAACTAACTTTGTCCATCCAAAACGAACTTTGTACTTTGCTATGAAGTTCCACCAGGAATGAGTTTTCATGCAAAAACTGTCTATTTCAACTTAATTCGTCCATCCAAAACGAACTTTGTACTTTGCTATGAAGTTCCACCTGGAATGAGTTTTCATGCAAAAACTGTCTATTTCAACTAACTTTGTCCATCCAAAACGAACTTTGTACTTTGCTATGAAGTTCCACCAGGAATGAGTTTTCATGCAAAAACTGTCTATTTCAACTTAATTCGTCCATCCAAAACGAACTTTGTACTTTGCTATGAAGTTCCACCAGGAATGAGTTTTTATGCAAAAACTGTCTATTTCAACTAACTTTGTCCATCCAAAACGAACTTTGTACTTTGCTATGAAGTTCCACCAGGAATGAGTTTTCATGCAAAAACTGTCTATTTCAACTAACTTTGTCCATCCAAAACGAACTTTGTACTTTGCTATGAAGTTCCACCAGGAATGAGTTTTCATGCAAAAACTGTCTATTTCAACTAACTTTGTCCATCCAAAACGAACTTTGTACTTTGCTATGAAGTTCCACCAGGAATGAGTTTTCATGCAAAAACTGTCTATTTCAACTAAATTGATCCATCCAAAACGAACTTTGTACTTTGCTATGAAGTTCCACCAGGAATGAGTTTTCATACAAAAACTGTCTATTTCAACTTAAATCGTCCATCCAAAACGAACTTTGTACTTTGCTATGAAGTTCCACCAGGAATGAGTTTTTATGCAAAAACTGTCTATTTCAACTAACTTTGTCCATCCAAAACGAACTTTGTACTTTGCTATGAAGTTCCACCAGGAATGAGTTTTCATGCAAAAACTGTCTATTTCAACTAACTTTGTCCATCCAAAACGAACTTTGTACTTTGCTATGAAGTTCCACCAGGAATGAGTTTTCATGCAAAAACTGTCTATTTCAACTAACTTTGTCCATCCAAAACGAACTTTGTACTTTGCTATGAAGTTCCACCAGGAATGAGTTTTCATGCAAAAATTATCTATTTCAACTAACTTTGTCCATCCAAAACGAACTTTGTACTTTGCTATGAAGTTCCACCAGGAATGAGTTTTCATGCAAAAATTATCTATTTCAACTAACTTTGTCCATCCAAAACGAACTTTGTACTTTGCTATGAAGTTCCACCAGGAATGAGTTTTCATGCAAAAACTGTCTATTTCAACTAACTTTGTTCATCCAAAACGAACTTTGTACTTTGCTATGAAGTTCCACCAGGAATGAGTTTTCATGCAAAAACTGTCTATTTCAACTAACTTTGTCCATCCAAAACGAACTTTGTACTTTGCTATGAAGTTCCACCAGGAATGAGTTTTCATGCAAAAATTATCTATTTCAACTAACTTTGTCCATCCAAAACGAACTTTGTACTTTGCTATGAAGTTCCACCAGGAATGAGTTTTCATGCAAAAACTGTCTATTTCAACTAACTTTGTCCATCCAAAACGAACTTTGTACTTTGCTATGAAGTTCCACCAGGAATGAGTTTTCATGCAAAAACTGTCTATTTCAACTAACTTTGTTCATCCAAAACGAACTTTGTACTTTGCTATGAAGTTCCACCAGGAATGAGTTTTCATGCAAAAACTGTCTATTTCAACTAACTTTGTCCATCCAAAACGAACTTTGTACTTTGCTATGAAGTTCCACCAGGAATGAGTTTTCATGCAAAAATTATCTATTTCAACTAACTTTGTCCATCCAAAACGAACTTTGTACTTTGCTATGAAGTTCCACCAGGAATGAGTTTTCATGCAAAAACTGTCTATTTCAACTAACTTTGTCCATCCAAAACGAACTTTGTACTTTGCTATGAAGTTCCACCAGGAATGAGTTTTCATGCAAAAACTGTCTATTTCAACTAAATTGATCCATCCAAAACGAACTTTGTACTTTGCTATGAAGTTCCACCAGGAATGAGTTTTCATACAAAAACTGTCTATTTCAACTTAAATCGTCCATCCAAAACGAACTTTGTACTTTGCTATGAAGTTCCACCAGGAATGAGTTTTTATGCAAAAACTGTCTATTTCAACTAACTTTGTCCATCCAAAACGAACTTTGTACTTTGCTATGAAGTTCCACCAGGAATGAGTTTTCATGCAAAAACTGTCTATTTCAACTAACTTTGTCCATCCAAAACGAACTTTGTACTTTGCTATGAAGTTCCACCAGGAATGAGTTTTCATGCAAAAACTGTCTATTTCAACTAACTTTGTCTATCCAAAACGAACTTTGTACTTTGCTATGAAGTTCCACCAGGAATGAGTTTTCATGCAAAAATTATCTATTTCAACTAACTTTGTCCATCCAAAACGAACTTTGTACTTTGCTATGAAGTTCCACCAGGAATGAGTTTTCATGCAAAAATTATCTATTTCAACTAACTTTGTCCATCCAAAACGAACTTTGTACTTTGCTATGAAGTTCCACCAGGAATGAGTTTTCATGCAAAAACTGTCTATTTCAACTAACTTTGTTCATCCAAAACGAACTTTGTACTTTGCTATGAAGTTCCACCAGGAATGAGTTTTCATGCAAAAACTGTCTATTTCAACTAACTTTGTCCATCCAAAACGAACTTTGTACTTTGCTATGAAGTTCCACCAGGAATGAGTTTTCATGCAAAAATTATCTATTTCAACTAACTTTGTCCATCCAAAACGAACTTTGTACTTTGCTATGAAGTTCCACCAGGAATGAGTTTTCATGCAAAAACTGTCTATTTCAACTAACTTTGTCCATCCAAAACGAACTTTGTACTTTGCTATGAAGTTCCACCAGGAATGAGTTTTCATGCAAAAACTGTCTATTTCAACTAACTTTGTCCATCCAAAACGAACTTTGTACTTTGCTATGAAGTTCCACCAGGAATGAGTTTTCATGCAAAAACTGTCTATTTCAACTAACTTTGTCCATCCAAAACGAACTTTGTACTTTGCTATGAAGTTCCACCAGGAATGAGTTTTCATGCAAAAATTATCTATTTCAACTAACTTTGTCCATCCAAAACGAACTTTGTACTTTGCTATGAAGTTCCACCAGGAATGAGTTTTCATGCAAAAACTGTCTATTTCAACTAACTTTGTCCATCCAAAACGAACTTTGTACTTTGCTATGAAGTTCCACCAGGAATGAGTTTTCATGCAAAAACTGTCTATTTCAACTAAATTGATCCATCCAAAATGAACTTTGTACTTTGCTATGAAGTTCCACCAGGAATGAGTTTTCATACAAAAACTGTCTATTTCAACTTAAATCGTCCATCCAAAACGAACTTTGTACTTTGCTATGAAGTTCCACCAGGAATGAGTTTTTATGCAAAAACTGTCTATTTCAACTAACTTTGTCCATCCAAAACGAACTTTGTACTTTGCTATGAAGTTCCACCAGGAATGAGTTTTCATGCAAAAACTGTCTATTTCAACTAACTTTGTCCATCCAAAACGAACTTTGTACTTTGCTATGAAGTTCCACCAGGAATGAGTTTTCATGCAAAAACTGTCTATTTCAACTAACTTTGTCCATCCAAAACGAACTTTGTACTTTGCTATGAAGTTCCACCAGGAATGAGTTTTCATGCAAAAACTGTCTATTTCAACTAACTTTGTCCATCCAAAACGAACTTTGTACTTTGCTATGAAGTTCCACCAGGAATGAGTTTTCATGCAAAAACTGTCTATTTCAACTAACTTTGTAAATCCAAAACGAACTTTGTACTTTGCTATGAAGTTCCACCAGGAATGAGTTTTCATGCAAAAACTGTCTATTTCAACTAACTTTGTCCATCCAAAACGAACTTTGTACTTTGCTATGAAGTTCCACCAGGAATGAGTTTTCATGCAAAAACTGTCTATTTCAACTTAATTCGTCCATCCAAAACGAACTTTGTACTTTGCTATGAAGTTCCACCTGGAATGAGTTTTCATGCAAAAACTGTCTATTTCAACTAACTTTGTCCATCAAAAACGAACTTTGTACTTTGCTATGAAGTTCCACCAGGAATGAGTTTTCATGCAAAAACTGTCTATTTCAACTAACTTTGTTCATCCAAAACGAACTTTGTACTTTGCTATGAAGTTCCACCAGGAATGAGTTTTTATGCAAAAACTGTCTATTTCAACTAACTTTGTCCATCCAAAACGAACTTTGTACTTTGCTATGAAGTTCCACCAGGAATGAGTTTTCATGCAAAAACTGTCTATTTCAACTAACTTTGTCCATCCAAAACGAACTTTGTACTTTGCTATGAAGTTCCACCAGGAATGAGTTTTTATGCAAAAACTGTCTATTTCAACTAACTTTGTCCATCCAAAACGAACTTTGTACTTTGCTATGAAGTTCCACCAGGAATGAGTTTTCATGCAAAAACTGTCTATTTCAACTAACTTTGTTCATCCAAAACGAACTTTGTACTTTGCTATGAAGTTCCACCAGGAATGAGTTTTCATGCAAAAACTGTCTATTTCAACTAACTTTGTCCATCCAAAACGAACTTTGTACTTTGCTATGAAGTTCCACCAGGAATGAATTTTCATGCAAAAACTGTCTATTTCAACTAACTTTGTCCATCCAAAACGAACTTTGTACTTTGCTATGAAGTTCCACCAGGAATGAGTTTTCATGCAAAAACTGTCTATTTCAACTAACTTTGTCCATCCAAAACGAACTTTGTACTTTGCTATGAAGTTCCACCAGGAATGAGTTTTCATGCAAAAACTGTCTATTTCAACTAACTTTGTCCATCCAAAACGAACTTTGTACTTTGCTATGAAGTTCCACCAGGAATGAGTTTTCATGCAAAAACTGTCTATTTCAACTAACTTTGTTCATCCAAAACGAACTTTGTACTTTGCTATGAAGTTCCACCAGGAATGAGTTTTCATGCAAAAACTGTCTATTTCAACTAACTTTGTCCATCCAAAACGAACTTTGTACTTTGCTATGAAGTTCCACCAGGAATGAGTTTTCATGCAAAAACTGTCTATTTCAACTAACTTTGTCCATCCAAAACGAACTTTGTACTTTGCTATGAAGTTCCACCTGGAATGAGTTTTCATGCAAAAACTGTCTATTTCAACTAACTTTGTCCATCAAAAACGAACTTTGTACTTTGCTATGAAGTTCCACCAGGAATGAGTTTTCATGCAAAAACTGTCTATTTCAACTAACTTTGTCCATCCAAAACGAACTTTGTACTTTGCTATGAAGTTCCACCAGGAATGAGTTTTCATGCAAAAACTGTCTATTTCAACTTAATTCGTCCATCCAAAACGAACTTTGTACTTTGCTATGAAGTTCCACCTGGAATGAGTTTTCATGCAAAAACTGTCTATTTCAACTAACTTTGTCCATCCAAAACGAACTTTGTACTTTGCTATGAAGTTCCACCAGGAATGAGTTTTCATGCAAAAACTGTCTATTTCAACTAACTTTGTCCATCCAAAACGAACTTTGTACTTTGCTATGAAGTTCCACCAGGAATGAGTTTTCATGCAAAAACTGTCTATTTCAACTAACTTTGTCCATCCAAAACGAACTTTGTACTTTGCTATGAAGTTCCACCAGGAATGAGTTTTCATGCAAAAACTGTCTATTTCAACTTAATTCGTCCATCCAAAACGAACTTTGTACTTTGCTATGAAGTTCCACCTGGAATGAGTTTTCATGCAAAAACTGTCTATTTCAACTAACTTTGTCCATCAAAAACGAACTTTGTACTTTGCTATGAAGTTCCACCAGGAATGAGTTTTCATGCAAAAACTGTCTATTTCAACTAACTTTGTTCATCCAAAACGAACTTTGTACTTTGCTATGAAGTTCCACCAGGAATGAGTTTTTATGCAAAAACTGTCTATTTCAACTAACTTTGTCCATCCAAAACGAACTTTGTACTTTGCTATGAAGTTCCACCAGGAATGAGTTTTCATGCAAAAACTGTCTATTTCAACTAACTTTGTTCATCCAAAACGAACTTTGTACTTTGCTATGAAGTTCCACCAGGAATGAGTTTTCATGCAAAAACTGTCTATTTCAACTTAATTCGTCCATCCAAAACGAACTTTGTACTTTGCTATGAAGTTCCACCAGGAATGAGTTTTCATGCAAAAACTGTCTATTTCAACTTAATTCGTCCATCCAAAACGAACTTTGTACTTTGCTATGAAGTTCCACCAGGAATGAGTTTTTATGCAAAAACTGTCTATTTCAACTAACTTTGTCCATCCAAAACGAACTTTGTACTTTGCTATGAAGTTCCACCAGGAATGAGTTTTCATGCAAAAACTGTCTATTTCAACTAAATTGATCCATCCAAAACGAACTTTGTACTTTGCTATGAAGTTCCACCTGGAATGAGTTTTCATGCAAAAACTGTCTATTTCAACTAACTTTGTCCATCCAAAACGAACTTTGTACTTTGCTATGAAGTTCCACCAGGAATGAGTTTTTATGCAAAAACTGTCTATTTCAACTAACTTTGTCCATCCAAAACGAACTTTGTACTTTGCTATGAAGTTCCACCTGGAATGAGTTTTCATGCAAAAACTGTCTATTTCAACTAACTTTGTCCATCCAAAACGAACTTTGTACTTTGCTATGAAGTTCCACCAGGAATGAGTTTTCATGCAAAAACTGTCTATTTCAACTAACTTTGTTCATCCAAAACGAACTTTGTACTTTGCTATGAAGTTCCACCAGGAATGAGTTTTTATGCAAAAACTGTCTATTTCAACTAACTTTGTCCATCCAAAACGAACTTTGTACTTTGCTATGAAGTTCCACCAGGAATGAGTTTTCATGCAAAAACTGTCTATTTCAACTAACTTTGTCCATCCAAAACGAACTTTGTACTTTGCTATGAAGTTCCACCAGGAATGAGTTTTCATGCAAAAACTGTCTATTTCAACTAACTTTGTCCATCCAAAACGAACTTTGTACTTTGCTATGAAGTTCCACCTGGAATGAGTTTTCATGCAAAAACTGTCTATTTCAACTAACTTTGTCCATCCAAAACGAACTTTGTACTTTGCTATGAAGTTCCACCAGGAATGAGTTTTCATGCAAAAACTGTCTATTTCAACTAAATTGATCCATCCAAAACGAACTTTGTACTTTGCTATGAAGTTCCACCTGGAATGAGTTTTCATGCAAAAACTGTCTATTTCAACTTAATTCGTCCATCCAAAACGAACTTTGTACTTTGCTATGAAGTTCCACCAGGAATGAGTTTTCATGCAAAAAATGTCTATTTCAACTTAATTCGTCCATCCAAAACGAACTTTGTACTTTGCTATGAAGTTCCACCAGGAATGAGTTTTCATGCAAAAACTGTCTATTTCAACTAACTTTGTCCATCCAAAACGAACTTTGTACTTTGCTATGAAGTTCCACCAGGAATGAGTTTTCATGCAAAAACTGTCTATTTCAACTAACTTTGTCCATCCAAAACGAACTTTGTACTTTGCTATGAAGTTCCACCAGGAATGAGTTTTCATGCAAAAACTGTCTATTTCAACTAAATTGATCCATCCAAAACGAACTTTGTACTTTGCTATGAAGTTCCACCTGGAATGAGTTTTCATGCAAAAACTGTCTATTTCAACTAACTTTGTCCATCCAAAACGAACTTTGTACTTTGCTATGAAGTTCCACCAGGAATGAGTTTTCATGCAAAAACTGTCTATTTCAACTTAATTCGTCCATCCAAAACGAACTTTGTACTTTGCTATGAAGTTCCACCTGGAATGAGTTTTCATGCAAAAACTGTCTATTTCAACTAATTTTGTCCATCCAAAACGAACTTTGTACTTTGCTATGAAGTTCCACCAGGAATGAGTTTTCATGCAAAAACTGTCTATTTCAACTTAATTCGTCCATCCAAAACGAACTTTGTACTTTGCTATGAAGTTCCACCAGGAATGAGTTTTTATGCAAAAACTGTCTATTTCAACTTACTTTGTCCATCCAAAACGAACTTTGTACTTTGCTATGAAGTTCCACCAGGAATGAGTTTTCATGCAAAAACTGTCTATTTCAACTAACTTTGTCCATCCAAAACGAACTTTGTACTTTGCTATGAAGTTCCACCAGGAATGAGTTTTCATGCAAAAACTGTCTATTTCAACTAACTTTGTCCATCCAAAACGAACTTTGTACTTTGCTATGAAGTTCCACCAGGAATGAGTTTTCATGCAAAAACTGTCTATTTCAACTAAATTGATCCATCCAAAACGAACTTTGTACTTTGCTATGAAGTTCCACCAGGAATGAGTTTTTATGCAAAAACTGTCTATTTCAACTAACTTTGTCCATCCAAAACGAACTTTGTACTTTGCTATGAAGTTCCACCAGGAATGAGTTTTTATGCAAAAACTGTCTATTTCAACTAACTTTGTCCATCCAAAACGAACTTTGTACTTTGCTATGAAGTTCCACCAGGAATGAGTTTTCATGCAAAAACTGTCTATTTCAACTAACTTTGTCCATCCAAAACGAACTTTGTACTTTGCTATGAAGTTCCACCAGGAATGAGTTTTCATGCAAAAACTGTCTATTTCAACTAACTTTGTCCATCCAAAACGAACTTTGTACTTTGCTATGAAGTTCCACCAGGAATGAGTTTTCATGCAAAAATTATCTATTTCAACTAACTTTGTCCATCCAAAACGAACTTTGTACTTTGCTATGAAGTTCCACCAGGAATGAGTTTTCATGCAAAAATTATCTATTTCAACTAACTTTGTCCATCCAAAACGAACTTTGTACTTTGCTATGAAGTTCCACCAGGAATGAGTTTTCATGCAAAAACTGTCTATTTCAACTAACTTTGTTCATCCAAAACGAACTTTGTACTTTGCTATGAAGTTCCACCAGGAATGAGTTTTCATGCAAAAACTGTCTATTTCAACTAACTTTGTCCATCCA
Source organism: Anopheles moucheti (assembly GCF_943734755.1). Lineage (NCBI taxonomy): Eukaryota > Metazoa > Arthropoda > Insecta > Diptera > Culicidae > Anopheles > Anopheles moucheti. The sequence continues at coordinate 19,133 of NW_026453792.1, read as the reverse complement.
AAACGAACTTTGTACTTTGCTATGAAGTTCCACCAGGAATGAGTTTTTATGCAAAAACTGTCTATTTCAACTAACTTTGTCCATCCAAAACGAACTTTGTACTTTGCTATGAAGTTCCACCAGGAATGAGTTTTCATGCAAAAACTGTCTATTTCAACTAACTTTGTCCATCCAAAACGAACTTTGTACTTTGCTATGAAGTTCCACCAGGAATGAGTTTTTATGCAAAAACTGTCTATTTCAACTAACTTTGTCCATCCAAAACGAACTTTGTACTTTGCTATGAAGTTCCACCAGGAATGAGTTTTCATGCAAAAACTGTCTATTTCAACTAACTTTGTTCATCCAAAACGAACTTTGTACTTTGCTATGAAGTTCCACCAGGAATGAGTTTTCATGCAAAAACTGTCTATTTCAACTAACTTTGTCCATCCAAAACGAACTTTGTACTTTGCTATGAAGTTCCACCAGGAATGAGTTTTCATGCAAAAACTGTCTATTTCAACTAACTTTGTCCATCCAAAACGAACTTTGTACTTTGCTATGAAGTTCCACCAGGAATGAGTTTTCATGCAAAAACTGTCTATTTCAACTAACTTTGTCCATCCAAAACGAACTTTGTACTTTGCTATGAAGTTCCACCAGGAATGAGTTTTCATGCAAAAACTGTCTATTTCAACTAACTTTGTCCATCCAAAACGAACTTTGTACTTTGCTATGAAGTTCCACCAGGAATGAGTTTTCATGCAAAAACTGTCTATTTCAACTAACTTTGTCCATCCAAAACGAACTTTGTACTTTGCTATGAAGTTCCACCAGGAATGAGTTTTCATGCAAAAACTGTCTATTTCAACTAACTTTGTCCATCCAAAACGAACTTTGTACTTTGCTATGAAGTTCCACCAGGAATGAGTTTTCATGCAAAAACTGTCTATTTCAACTAACTTTGTCCATCCAAAACGAACTTTGTACTTTGCTATGAAGTTCCACCTGGAATGAGTTTTCATGCAAAAACTGTCTATTTCAACTAACTTTGTCCATCAAAAACGAACTTTGTACTTTGCTATGAAGTTCCACCAGGAATGAGTTTTCATGCAAAAACTGTCTATTTCAACTAACTTTGTCCATCCAAAACGAACTTTGTACTTTGCTATGAAGTTCCACCAGGAATGAGTTTTCATGCAAAAACTGTCTATTTCAACTTAATTCGTCCATCCAAAACGAACTTTGTACTTTGCTATGAAGTTCCACCTGGAATGAGTTTTCATGCAAAAACTGTCTATTTCAACTAACTTTGTCCATCCAAAACGAACTTTGTACTTTGCTATGAAGTTCCACCAGGAATGAGTTTTCATGCAAAAACTGTCTATTTCAACTAACTTTGTCCATCCAAAACGAACTTTGTACTTTGCTATGAAGTTCCACCAGGAATGAGTTTTCATGCAAAAACTGTCTATTTCAACTAACTTTGTCCATCCAAAACGAACTTTGTACTTTGCTATGAAGTTCCACCAGGAATGAGTTTTCATGCAAAAACTGTCTATTTCAACTTAATTCGTCCATCCAAAACGAACTTTGTACTTTGCTATGAAGTTCCACCTGGAATGAGTTTTCATGCAAAAACTGTCTATTTCAACTAACTTTGTCCATCAAAAACGAACTTTGTACTTTGCTATGAAGTTCCACCAGGAATGAGTTTTCATGCAAAAACTGTCTATTTCAACTAACTTTGTTCATCCAAAACGAACTTTGTACTTTGCTATGAAGTTCCACCAGGAATGAGTTTTTATGCAAAAACTGTCTATTTCAACTAACTTTGTCCATCCAAAACGAACTTTGTACTTTGCTATGAAGTTCCACCAGGAATGAGTTTTCATGCAAAAACTGTCTATTTCAACTAACTTTGTTCATCCAAAACGAACTTTGTACTTTGCTATGAAGTTCCACCAGGAATGAGTTTTCATGCAAAAACTGTCTATTTCAACTTAATTCGTCCATCCAAAACGAACTTTGTACTTTGCTATGAAGTTCCACCAGGAATGAGTTTTCATGCAAAAACTGTCTATTTCAACTTAATTCGTCCATCCAAAACGAACTTTGTACTTTGCTATGAAGTTCCACCAGGAATGAGTTTTTATGCAAAAACTGTCTATTTCAACTAACTTTGTCCATCCAAAACGAACTTTGTACTTTGCTATGAAGTTCCACCAGGAATGAGTTTTCATGCAAAAACTGTCTATTTCAACTAAATTGATCCATCCAAAACGAACTTTGTACTTTGCTATGAAGTTCCACCTGGAATGAGTTTTCATGCAAAAACTGTCTATTTCAACTAACTTTGTCCATCCAAAACGAACTTTGTACTTTGCTATGAAGTTCCACCAGGAATGAGTTTTTATGCAAAAACTGTCTATTTCAACTAACTTTGTCCATCCAAAACGAACTTTGTACTTTGCTATGAAGTTCCACCTGGAATGAGTTTTCATGCAAAAACTGTCTATTTCAACTAACTTTGTCCATCCAAAACGAACTTTGTACTTTGCTATGAAGTTCCACCAGGAATGAGTTTTCATGCAAAAACTGTCTATTTCAACTAACTTTGTTCATCCAAAACGAACTTTGTACTTTGCTATGAAGTTCCACCAGGAATGAGTTTTTATGCAAAAACTGTCTATTTCAACTAACTTTGTCCATCCAAAACGAACTTTGTACTTTGCTATGAAGTTCCACCAGGAATGAGTTTTCATGCAAAAACTGTCTATTTCAACTAACTTTGTCCATCCAAAACGAACTTTGTACTTTGTTATGAAGTTCCACCAGGAATGAGTTTTCATGCAAAAACTGTCTATTTCAACTAACTTTGTCCATCCAAAACGAACTTTGTACTTTGCTATGAAGTTCTACCTGGAATGAGTTTTCATGCAAAAACTGTCTATTTCAACTAACTTTGTCCATCCAAAACGAACTTTGTACTTTGCTATGAAGTTCCACCAGGAATGAGTTTTCATGCAAAAACTGTCTATTTCAACTAAATTGATCCATCCAAAACGAACTTTGTACTTTGCTATGAAGTTCCACCTGGAATGAGTTTTCATGCAAAAACTGTCTATTTCAACTTAATTCGTCCATCCAAAACGAACTTTGTACTTTGCTATGAAGTTCCACCAGGAATGAGTTTTCATGCAAAAAATGTCTATTTCAACTTAATTCGTCCATCCAAAACGAACTTTGTACTTTGCTATGAAGTTCCACCAGGAATGAGTTTTCATGCAAAAACTGTCTATTTCAACTAACTTTGTCCATCCAAAACGAACTTTGTACTTTGCTATGAAGTTCCACCAGGAATGAGTTTTCATGCAAAAACTGTCTATTTCAACTAACTTTGTCCATCCAAAACGAACTTTGTACTTTGCTATGAAGTTCCACCAGGAATGAGTTTTCATGCAAAAACTGTCTATTTCAACTAAATTGATCCATCCAAAACGAACTTTGTACTTTGCTATGAAGTTCCACCTGGAATGAGTTTTCATGCAAAAACTGTCTATTTCAACTAACTTTGTCCATCCAAAACGAACTTTGTACTTTGCTATGAAGTTCCACCAGGAATGAGTTTTCATGCAAAAACTGTCTATTTCAACTTAATTCGTCTATCCAAAACGAACTTTGTACTTTGCTATGAAGTTCCACCTGGAATGAGTTTTCATGCAAAAACTGTCTATTTCAACTAACTTTGTCCATCCAAAACGAACTTTGTACTTTGCTATGAAGTTCCACCAGGAATGAGTTTTCATGCAAAAACTGTCTATTTCAACTTAATTCGTCCATCCAAAACGAACTTTGTACTTTGCTATGAAGTTCCACCAGGAATGAGTTTTTATGCAAAAACTGTCTATTTCAACTTACTTTGTCCATCCAAAACGAACTTTGTACTTTGCTATGAAGTTCCACCAGGAATGAGTTTTCATGCAAAAACTGTCTATTTCAACTAACTTTGTCCATCCAAAACGAACTTTGTACTTTGCTATGAAGTTCCACCAGGAATGAGTTTTCATGCAAAAACTGTCTATTTCAACTAACTTTGTCCATCCAAAACGAACTTTGTACTTTGCTATGAAGTTCCACCAGGAATGAGTTTTCATGCAAAAACTGTCTATTTCAACTAAATTGATCCATCCAAAACGAACTTTGTACTTTGCTATGAAGTTCCACCAGGAATGAGTTTTCATACAAAAACTGTCTATTTCAACTTAAATCGTCCATCCAAAACGAACTTTGTACTTTGCTATGAAGTTCCACCAGGAATGAGTTTTTATGCAAAAACTGTCTATTTCAACTAACTTTGTCCATCCAAAACGAACTTTGTACTTTGCTATGAAGTTCCACCAGGAATGAGTTTTCATGCAAAAACTGTCTATTTCAACTAACTTTGTCCATCCAAAACGAACTTTGTACTTTGCTATGAAGTTCCACCAGGAATGAGTTTTCATGCAAAAACTGTCTATTTCAACTAACTTTGTCCATCCAAAACGAACTTTGTACTTTGCTATGAAGTTCCACCAGGAATGAGTTTTCATGCAAAAATTATCTATTTCAACTAACTTTGTCCATCCAAAACGAACTTTGTACTTTGCTATGAAGTTCCACCAGGAATGAGTTTTCATGCAAAAATTATCTATTTCAACTAACTTTGTCCATCCAAAACGAACTTTGTACTTTGCTATGAAGTTCCACCAGGAATGAGTTTTCATGCAAAAACTGTCTATTTCAACTAACTTTGTTCATCCAAAACGAACTTTGTACTTTGCTATGAAGTTCCACCAGGAATGAGTTTTCATGCAAAAACTGTCTATTTCAACTAACTTTGTCCATCCAAAACGAACTTTGTACTTTGCTATGAAGTTCCACCAGGAATGAGTTTTCATGCAAAAATTATCTATTTCAACTAACTTTGTCCATCCAAAACGAACTTTGTACTTTGCTATGAAGTTCCACCAGGAATGAGTTTTCATGCAAAAACTGTCTATTTCAACTAACTTTGTCCATCCAAAACGAACTTTGTACTTTGCTATGAAGTTCCACCAGGAATGAGTTTTCATGCAAAAACTGTCTATTTCAACTAACTTTGTTCATCCAAAACGAACTTTGTACTTTGCTATGAAGTTCCACCAGGAATGAGTTTTCATGCAAAAACTGTCTATTTCAACTAACTTTGTCCATCCAAAACGAACTTTGTACTTTGCTATGAAGTTCCACCAGGAATGAGTTTTCATGCAAAAATTATCTATTTCAACTAACTTTGTCCATCCAAAACGAACTTTGTACTTTGCTATGAAGTTCCACCAGGAATGAGTTTTCATGCAAAAACTGTCTATTTCAACTAACTTTGTCCATCCAAAACGAACTTTGTACTTTGCTATGAAGTTCCACCAGGAATGAGTTTTCATGCAAAAACTGTCTATTTCAACTAAATTGATCCATCCAAAACGAACTTTGTACTTTGCTATGAAGTTCCACCAGGAATGAGTTTTCATGCAAAAACTGTCTATTTCAACTAACTTTGTCCATCCAAAACGAACTTTGTACTTTGCTATGAAGTTCCACCAGGAATGAGTTTTCATGCAAAAACTGTCTATTTCAACTAACTTTGTCCATCCAAAACGAACTTTGTACTTTGCTATGAAGTTCCACCAGGAATGAGTTTTCATGCAAAAACTGTCTATTTCAACTAACTTTGTCCATCCAAAACGAACTTTGTACTTTGCTATGAAGTTCCACCAGGAATGAGTTTTCATGCAAAAACTGTCTATTTCAACTAACTTTGTCTATCCAAAACGAACTTTGTACTTTGCTATGAAGTTCCACCAGGAATGAGTTTTCATGCAAAAATTATCTATTTCAACTAACTTTGTCCATCCAAAACGAACTTTGTACTTTGCTATGAAGTTCCACCAGGAATGAGTTTTCATGCAAAAATTATCTATTTCAACTAACTTTGTCCATCCAAAACGAACTTTGTACTTTGCTATGAAGTTCCACCAGGAATGAGTTTTCATGCAAAAACTGTCTATTTCAACTAACTTTGTTCATCCAAAACGAACTTTGTACTTTGCTATGAAGTTCCACCAGGAATGAGTTTTCATGCAAAAACTGTCTATTTCAACTAACTTTGTCCATCCAAAACGAACTTTGTACTTTGCTATGAAGTTCCACCAGGAATGAGTTTTCATGCAAAAATTATCTATTTCAACTAACTTTGTCCATCCAAAACGAACTTTGTACTTTGCTATGAAGTTCCACCAGGAATGAGTTTTCATGCAAAAACTGTCTATTTCAACTAACTTTGTCCATCCAAAACGAACTTTGTACTTTGCTATGAAGTTCCACCAGGAATGAGTTTTCATGCAAAAACTGTCTATTTCAACTAACTTTGTCCATCCAAAACGAACTTTGTACTTTGCTATGAAGTTCCACCAGGAATGAGTTTTCATGCAAAAATTATCTATTTCAACTAACTTTGTCCATCCAAAACGAACTTTGTACTTTGCTATGAAGTTCCACCAGGAATGAGTTTTCATACAAAAACTGTCTATTTCAACTTAAATCGTCCATCCAAAACGAACTTTGTACTTTGCTATGAAGTTCCACCAGGAATGAGTTTTCATGCAAAAACTGTCTATTTCAACTAACTTTGTCCATCCAAAACGAACTTTGTACTTTGCTATGAAGTTCCACCAGGAATGAGTTTTCATGCAAAAACTGTCTATTTCAACTAACTTTGTCCATCCAAAACGAACTTTGTACTTTGCTATGAAGTTCCACCAGGAATGAGTTTTCATGCAAAAACTGTCTATTTCAACTAACTTTGTCCATCCAAAACGAACTTTGTACTTTGCTATGAAGTTCCACCAGGAATGAGTTTTCATGCAAAAACTGTCTATTTCAACTAACTTTGTCCATCCAAAACGAACTTTGTACTTTGCTATGAAGTTCCACCAGGAATGAGTTTTCATGCAAAAACTGTCTATTTCAACTAAATTGATCCATCCAAAACGAACTTTGTACTTTGCTATGAAGTTCCACCAGGAATGAGTTTTCATGCAAAAACTGTCTATTTCAACTAACTTTGTCCATCCAAAACGAACTTTGTACTTTGCTATGAAGTTCCACCAGGAATGAGTTTTCATGCAAAAACTGTCTATTTCAACTAACTTTGTCCATCCAAAACGAACTTTGTACTTTGCTATGAAGTTCCACCAGGAATGAGTTTTCATGCAAAAACTGTCTATTTCAACTAACTTTGTCCATCCAAAACGAACTTTGTACTTTGCTATGAAGTTCCACCAGGAATGAGTTTTCATGCAAAAACTGTCTATTTCAACTAACTTTGTCCATCCAAAACGAACTTTGTACTTTGCTATGAAGTTCCACCAGGAATGAGTTTTCATGCAAAAACTGTCTATTTCAACTTAATTCGTCCATCCAAAACGAACTTTGTACTTTGCTATGAAGTTCCACCTGGAATGAGTTTTCATGCAAAAACTGTCTATTTCAACTAACTTTGTCCATCAAAAACGAACTTTGTACTTTGCTATGAAGTTCCACCAGGAATGAGTTTTCATGCAAAAACTGTCTATTTCAACTAACTTTGTTCATCCAAAACGAACTTTGTACTTTGCTATGAAGTTCCACCAGGAATGAGTTTTTATGCAAAAACTGTCTATTTCAACTAACTTTGTCCATCCAAAACGAACTTTGTACTTTGCTATGAAGTTCCACCAGGAATGAGTTTTCATGCAAAAACTGTCTATTTCAACTAACTTTGTCCATCCAAAACGAACTTTGTACTTTGCTATGAAGTTCCACCAGGAATGAGTTTTTATGCAAAAACTGTCTATTTCAACTAACTTTGTCCATCCAAAACGAACTTTGTACTTTGCTATGAAGTTCCACCAGGAATGAGTTTTCATGCAAAAACTGTCTATTTCAACTAACTTTGTCCATCCAAAACGAACTTTGTACTTTGCTATGAAGTTCCACCAGGAATGAGTTTTCATGCAAAAACTGTCTATTTCAACTAACTTTGTTCATCCAAAACGAACTTTGTACTTTGCTATGAAGTTCCACCAGGAATGAGTTTTCATGCAAAAACTGTCTATTTCAACTAACTTTGTCCATCCAAAACGAACTTTGTACTTTGCTATGAAGTTCCACCAGGAATGAGTTTTCATGCAAAAATTATCTATTTCAACTAACTTTGTCCATCCAAAACGAACTTTGTACTTTGCTATGAAGTTCCACCAGGAATGAGTTTTCATGCAAAAACTGTCTATTTCAACTAACTTTGTCCATCCAAAACGAACTTTGTACTTTGCTATGAAGTTCCACCAGGAATGAGTTTTCATGCAAAAACTGTCTATTTCAACTAAATTGATCCATCCAAAACGAACTTTGTACTTTGCTATGAAGTTCCACCAGGAATGAGTTTTCATACAAAAACTGTCTATTTCAACTTAAATCGTCCATCCAAAACGAACTTTGTACTTTGCTATGAAGTTCCACCAGGAATGAGTTTTTATGCAAAAACTGTCTATTTCAACTAACTTTGTCCATCCAAAACGAACTTTGTACTTTGCTATGAAGTTCCACCAGGAATGAGTTTTCATGCAAAAACTGTCTATTTCAACTAACTTTGTCCATCCAAAACGAACTTTGTACTTTGCTATGAAGTTTCACCAGGAATGAGTTTTCATGCAAAAACTGTCTATTTCAACTAACTTTGTCCATCCAAAACGAACTTTGTACTTTGCTATGAAGTTCCACCAGGAATGAGTTTTCATGCAAAAACTGTCTATTTCAACTAACTTTGTCCATCCAAAACGAACTTTGTACTTTGCTATGAAGTTCCACCAGGAATGAGTTTTCATGCAAAAACTGTCTATTTCAACTAAATTGATCCATCCAAAACGAACTTTGTACTTTGCTATGAAGTTCCACCTGGAATGAGTTTTCATGCAAAAACTGTCTATTTCAACTAACTTTGTCCATCCAAAACGAACTTTGTACTTTGCTATGAAGTTCCACCAGGAATGAGTTTTTATGCAAAAACTGTCTATTTCAACTAACTTTGTCCATCCAAAACGAACTTTGTACTTTGCTATGAAGTTCCACCAGGAATGAGTTTTCATGCAAAAACTGTCTATTTCAACTAACTTTGTTCATCCAAAACGAACTTTGTACTTTGCTATGAAGTTCCACCAGGAATGAGTTTTCATGCAAAAACTGTCTATTTCAACTAACTTTGTCCATCCAAAACGAACTTTGTACTTTGCTATGAAGTTCCACCAGGAATGAGTTTTCATGCAAAAACTGTCTATTTCAACTTAATTCGTCCATCCAAAACGAACTTTGTACTTTGCTATGAAGTTCCACCAGGAATGAGTTTTTATGCAAAAACTGTCTATTTCAACTAACTTTGTCCATCCAAAACGAACTTTGTACTTTGCTATGAAGTTCCACCAGGAATGAGTTTTCATACAAAAACTGTCTATTTCAACTTAAATCGTCCATCCAAAACGAACTTTGTACTTTGCTATGAAGTTCCACCAGGAATGAGTTTTTATGCAAAAACTGTCTATTTCAACTAACTATGTCCATCCAAAACGAACTTTGTACTTTGCTATGAAGTTCCACCAGGAATGAGTTTTCATGCAAAAACTGTCTATTTCAACTAAATTGATCCATCCAAAACGAACTTTGTACTTTGCTATGAAGTTCCACCAGGAATGAGTTTTCATGCAAAAACTGTCTATTTCAACTAACTTTGTCCATCCAAAACGAACTTTGTACTTTGCTATGAAGTTCCACCAGGAATGAGTTTTCATGCAAAAACTGTCTATTTCAACTAAATTGATCCATCCAAAACGAACTTTGTACTTTGCTATGAAGTTCCACCAGGAATGAGTTTTCATACAAAAACTGTCTATTTCAACTTAAATCGTCCATCCAAAACGAACTTTGTACTTTGCTATGAAGTTCCACCAGGAATGAGTTTTTATGCAAAAACTGTCTATTTCAACTAACTTTGTCCATCCAAAACGAACTTTGTACTTTGCTATGAAGTTCCACCAGGAATGAGTTTTCATGCAAAAACTGTCTATTTCAACTAACTTTGTCCATCCAAAACGAACTTTGTACTTTGCTATGAAGTTCCACCAGGAATGAGTTTTCATGCAAAAACTGTCTATTTCAACTAACTTTGTCCATCCAAAACGAACTTTGTACTTTGCTATGAAGTTCCACCAGGAATGAGTTTTCATGCAAAAACTGTCTATTTCAACTAACTTTGTCCATCCAAAACGAACTTTGTACTTTGCTATGAAGTTCCACCAGGAATGAGTTTTCATGCAAAAACTGTCTATTTCAACTAAATTGATCCATCCAAAACGAACTTTGTACTTTGCTATGAAGTTCCACCTGGAATGAGTTTTCATGCAAAAACTGTCTATTTCAACTAACTTTGTCCATCCAAAACGAACTTTGTACTTTGCTATGAAGTTCCACCAGGAATGAGTTTTTATGCAAAAACTGTCTATTTCAACTAACTTTGTCCATCCAAAACGAACTTTGTACTTTGCTATGAAGTTCCACCAGGAATGAGTTTTCATGCAAAAACTGTCTATTTCAACTAACTTTGTTCATCCAAAACGAACTTTGTACTTTGCTATGAAGTTCCACCAGGAATGAGTTTTCATGCAAAAACTGTCTATTTCAACTAACTTTGTCCATCCAAAACGAACTTTGTACTTTGCTATGAAGTTCCACCAGGAATGAGTTTTCATGCAAAAACTGTCTATTTCAACTAAATTGATCCATCCAAAACGAACTTTGTACTTTGCTATGAAGTTCCACCTGGAATGAGTTTTCATGCAAAAACTGTCTATTTCAACTAACTTTGTCCATCCAAAACGAACTTTGTACTTTGCTATGAAGTTCCACCAGGAATGAGTTTTCATGCAAAAACTGTCTATTTCAACTAACTTTGTCCATCCAAAACGAACTTTGTACTTTGCTATGAAGTTCCACCAGGAATGAGTTTTCATGCAAAAACTGTCTATTTCAACTAACTTTGTCCATCCAAAACGAACTTTGTACTTTGCTATGAAGTTCCACCAGGAATGAGTTTTCATGCAAAAACTGTCTATTTCAACTTAATTCGTCCATCCAAAACGAACTTTGTACTTTGCTATGAAGTTCCACCTGGAATGAGTTTTCATGCAAAAACTGTCTATTTCAACTAACTTTGTCCATCAAAAACGAACTTTGTACTTTGCTATGAAGTTCCACCAGGAATGAGTTTTCATGCAAAAACTGTCTATTTCAACTAACTTTGTTCATCCAAAACGAACTTTGTACTTTGCTATGAAAGTTCCACCAGGAATGAGTTTTTATGCAAAAACTGTCTATTTCAACTAACTTTGTCCATCCTAAACGAACTTTGTACTTTGCTATGAAGTTCCACCAGGAATGAGTTTTCATGCAAAAACTGTCTATTTCAACTAACTTTGTCCATCCAAAACGAACTTTGTACTTTGCTATGAAGTTCCACCAGGAATGAGTTTTCATGCAAAAACTGTCTATTTCAACTAACTTTGTCCATCCAAAACGAACTTTGTACTTTGCTATGAAGTTCCACCTGGAATGAGTTTTCATGCAAAAACTGTCTATTTCAACTAACTTTGTCCATCCAAAACGAACTTTGTACTTTGCTATGAAGTTCCACCAGGAATGAGTTTTCATGCAAAAACTGTCTATTTCAACTAACTTTGTCCATCCAAAACGAACTTTGTACTTTGCTATGAAGTTCCACCAGGAATGAGTTTTCATGCAAAAACTGTCTATTTCAACTTAATTCGTCCATCCAAAACGAACTTTGTACTTTGCTATGAAGTTCCACCAGGAATGAGTTTTTATGCAAAAACTGTCTATTTCAACTAACTTTGTCCATCCAAAACGAACTTTGTACTTTGCTATGAAGTTCCACCAGGAATGAGTTTTCATGCAAAAACTGTCTATTTCAACTAAATTGATCCATCCAAAACGAACTTTGTACTTTGCTATGAAGTTCCACCTGGAATGAGTTTTCATGCAAAAACTGTCTATTTCAACTAACTTTGTCCATCCAAAACGAACTTTGTACTTTGCTATGAAGTTCCACCAGGAATGAGTTTTTATGCAAAAACTGTCTATTTCAACTAACTTTGTCCATCCAAAACGAACTTTGTACTTTGCTATGAAGTTCCACCTGGAATGAGTTTTCATGCAAAAACTGTCTATTTCAACTAACTTTGTCCATCCAAAACGAACTTTGTACTTTGCTATGAAGTTCCACCAGGAATGAGTTTTCATACAAAAACTGTCTATTTCAACTTAAATCGTCCATCCAAAACGAACTTTGTACTTTGCTATGAAGTTCCACCAGGAATGAGTTTTTATGCAAAAACTGTCTATTTCAACTAACTTTGTCCATCCAAAACGAACTTTGTACTTTGCTATGAAGTTCCACCAGGAATGAGTTTTCATGCAAAAACTGTCTATTTCAACTAACTTTGTCCATCCAAAACGAACTTTGTACTTTGCTATGAAGTTCCACCAGGAATGAGTTTTCATGCAAAAACTGTCTATTTCAACTAAATTGATCCATCCAAAACGAACTTTGTACTTTGCTATGAAGTTCCACCTGGAATGAGTTTTCATGCAAAAACTGTCTATTTCAACTTAATTCGTCCATCCAAAACGAACTTTGTACTTTGCTATGAAGTTCCACCAGGAATGAGTTTTTATGCAAAAACTGTCTATTTCAACTAACTTTGTTCATCCAAAACGAACTTTGTACTTTGCTATGAAGTTCCACCAGGAATGAGTTTTCATGCAAAAACTGTCTATTTCAACTAAATTGATCCATCCAAAACGAACTTTGTACTTTGCTATGAAGTTCCACCTGGAATGAGTTTTCATGCAAAAACTGTCTATTTCAACTAACTTTGTCCATCCAAAACGAACTTTGTACTTTGCTATGAAGTTCCACCAGGAATGAGTTTTTATGCAAAAACTGTCTATTTCAACTAACTTTGTCCATCCAAAACGAACTTTGTACTTTGCTATGAAGTTCCACCTGGAATGAGTTTTCATGCAAAAACTGTCTATTTCAACTAACTTTGTCCATCCAAAACGAACTTTGTACTTTGCTATGAAGTTCCACCAGGAATGAGTTTTCATGCAAAAACTGTCTATTTCAACTAACTTTGTTCATCCAAAACGAACTTTGTACTTTGCTATGAAGTTCCACCAGGAATGAGTTTTTATGCAAAAACTGTCTATTTCAACTAACTTTGTCCATCCAAAACGAACTTTGTACTTTGCTATGAAGTTCCACCAGGAATGAGTTTTCATGCAAAAACTGTCTATTTCAACTAACTTTGTCCATCCAAAACGAACTTTGTACTTTGCTATGAAGTTCCACCAGGAATGAGTTTTCATGCAAGAACTGTCTATTTCAACTAAATTGATCCATCCAAAACGAACTTTGTACTTTGCTATGAAGTTCCACCAGGAATGAGTTTTTATGCAAAAACTGTCTATTTCAACTTAATTCGTCCATCCAAAACGAACTTTGTACTTTGCTATGAAGTTCCACCAGGAATGAGTTTTCATGCAAAAACTGTCTATTTCAACTAAATTGATCCATCCAAAACGAACTTTGTACTTTGCTATGAAGTTCCACCAGGAATGAGTTTTCATGCAAAAACTGTCTATTTCAACTAACTTTGTCCATCCAAAACGAACTTTGTACTTTGCTATGAAGTTCCACCAGGAATGAGTTTTCATGCAAAAACTGTCTATTTCAACTAACTTTGTCCATCCAAAACGAACTTTGTACTTTGCTATGAAGTTCCACCAGGAATGAGTTTTCATGCAAAAACTGTCTATTTCAACTAACTTTGTCCATCCAAAACGAACTTTGTACTTTGCTATGAAGTTCCACCAGGAATGAGTTTTCATGCAAAAACTGTCTATTTCAACTAAATTGATCCATCCAAAACGAACTTTGTACTTTGCTATGAAGTTCCACCAGGAATGAGTTTTCATGCAAAAACTGTCTATTTCAACTAACTTTGTCCATCCAAAACGAACTTTGTACTTTGCTATGAAGTTCCACCAGGAATGAGTTTTCATGCAAAAACTGTCTATTTCAACTAACTTTGTCCATCCAAAACGAACTTTGTACTTTGCTATGAGTTCCACCAGGAATGAGTTTTCATGCAAAAACTGTCTATTTCAACTAACTTTGTCCATCCAAAACGAACTTTGTACTTTGCTATGAAGTTCCACCAGGAATGAGTTTTCATGCAAAAACTGTCTATTTCAACTAACTTTGTCCATCCAAAACGAACTTTGTACTTTGCTATGAAGTTCCACCAGGAATGAGTTTTCATGCAAAAACTGTCTATTTCAACTTAATTCGTCCATCCAAAACGAACTTTGTACTTTGCTATGAAGTTCCACCTGGAATGAGTTTTCATGCAAAAACTGTCTATTTCAACTAACTTTGTCCATCAAAAACGAACTTTGTACTTTGCTATGAAGTTCCACCAGGAATGAGTTTTCATGCAAAAACTGTCTATTTCAACTAACTTTGTTCATCCAAAACGAACTTTGTACTTTGCTATGAAGTTCCACCAGGAATGAGTTTTTATGCAAAAACTGTCTATTTCAACTAACTTTGTCCATCCAAAACGAACTTTGTACTTTGCTATGAAGTTCCACCAGGAATGAGTTTTCATGCAAAAACTGTCTATTTCAACTAACTTTGTCCATCCAAACGAACTTTGTACTTTGCTATGAAGTTCCACCAGGAATGAGTTTTTATGCAAAAACTGTCTATTTCAACTAACTTTGTCCATCCAAAACGAACTTTGTACTTTGCTATGAAGTTCCACCAGGAATGAGTTTTCATGCAAAAACTGTCTATTTCAACTAACTTTGTCCATCCAAAACGAACTTTGTACTTTGCTATGAAGTTCCACCAGGAATGAGTTTTCATGCAAAAACTGTCTATTTCAACTAACTTTGTTCATACCAAAACGAACTTTGTACTTTGCTATGAAGTTCCACCAGGAATGAGTTTTCATGCAAAAACTGTCTATTTCAACTAACTTTGTCCATCCAAAACGAACTTTGTACTTTGCTATGAAGTTCCACCAGGAATGAGTTTTCATGCAAAAATTATCTATTTCAACTAACTTTGTCCATCCAAAACGAACTTTGTACTTTGCTATGAAGTTCCACCAGGAATGAGTTTTCATGCAAAAACTGTCTATTTCAACTAACTTTGTCCATCCAAAACGAACTTTGTACTTTGCTATGAAGTTCCACCAGGAATGAGTTTTCATGCAAAAACTGTCTATTTCAACTAAATTGATCCATCCAAAAACGAACTTTGTACTTTGCTATGAAGTTCCACCAGGAATGAGTTTTCATACAAAAACTGTCTATTTCAACTTAAATCGTCCATCCAAAACGAACTTTGTACTTTGCTATGAAGTTCCACCAGGAATGAGTTTTTATGCAAAAACTGTCTATTTCAACTACTTTGTCCATCCAAAACGAACTTTGTACTTTGCTATGAAGTTCCACCAGGAATGAGTTTTCATGCAAAAACTGTCTATTTCAACTAACTTTGTCCATCCAAAACGAACTTTGTACTTTGCTATGAAGTTTCACCAGGAATGAGTTTTCATGCAAAAACTGTCTATTTCAACTAACTTTGTCCATCCAAAACGAACTTTGTACTTTGCTATGAAGTTCCACCAGGAATGAGTTTTCATGCAAAAACTGTCTATTTCAACTAACTTTGTCCATCCAAAACGAACTTTGTACTTTGCTATGAAGTTCCACCAGGAATGAGTTTTCATGCAAAAACTGTCTATTTCAACTAAATTGATCCATCCAAAACGAACTTTGTACTTTGCTATGAAGTTCCACCTGGAATGAGTTTTCATGCAAAAACTGTCTATTTCAACTAACTTTGTCCCATCCAAAACGAACTTTGTACTTTGCTATGAAGTTCCACCAGGAATGAGTTTTTATGCAAAAACTGTCTATTTCAACTAACTTTGTCCATCCAAAACGAACTTTGTACTTTGCTATGAAGTTCCACCAGGAATGAGTTTTCATGCAAAAACTGTCTATTTCAACTAACTTTGTTCATCCAAAACGAACTTTGTACTTTGCTATGAAGTTCCACCAGGAATGAGTTTTCATGCAAAAACTGTCTATTTCAACTAACTTTGTCCATCCAAAACGAACTTTGTACTTTGCTATGAAGTTCCACCAGGAATGAGTTTTCATGCAAAAACTGTCTATTTCAACTTAATTCGTCCATCCAAAACGAACTTTGTACTTTGCTATGAAGTTCCACCAGGAATGAGTTTTTATGCAAAAACTGTCTATTTCAACTAACTTTGTCCATCCAAAACGAACTTTGTACTTTGCTATGAAGTTCCACCAGGAATGAGTTTTCATACAAAAACTGTCTATTTCAACTTAATCGTCCATCCAAAACGAACTTTGTACTTTGCTATGAAGTTCCACCAGGAATGAGTTTTTATGCAAAAACTGTCTATTTCAACTAACTATGTCCATCCAAAACGAACTTTGTACTTTGCTATGAAGTTCCACCAGGAATGAGTTTTTATGCAAAAACTGTCTATTTCAACTAACTTTGTCCATCCAAAACGAACTTTGTACTTTGCTATGAAGTTCCACCAGGAATGAGTTTTCATGCAAAAACTGTCTATTTCAACTAACTTTGTCCATCCAAAAACGAACTTTGTACTTTGCTATGAAGTTCCACCAGGAATGAGTTTTCATGCAAAAACTGTCTATTTCAACTAAATTGATCCATCCAAAACGAACTTTGTACTTTGCTATGAAGTTCCACCAGGAATGAGTTTTCATACAAAAACTGTCTATTTCAACTTAAATCGTCCATCCAAAACGAACTTTGTACTTTGCTATGAAGTTCCACCAGGAATGAGTTTTTATGCAAAAACTGTCTATTTCAACTAACTTTGTCCATCCAAAACGAACTTTGTACTTTGCTATGAAGTTCCACCAGGAATGAGTTTTCATGCAAAAACTGTCTATTTCAACTAACTTTGTCCATCCAAAACGAACTTTGTACTTTGCTATGAAGTTCCACCAGGAATGAGTTTTCATGCAAAAACTGTCTATTTCAACTAACTTTGTCCATCCAAAACGAACTTTGTACTTTGCTATGAAGTTCCACCAGGAATGAGTTTTCATGCAAAAACTGTCTATTTCAACTAACTTTGTCCATCCAAAACGAACTTTGTACTTTGCTATGAAGTTCCACCAGGAATGAGTTTTCATGCAAAAACTGTCTATTTCAACTAAATTGATCCATCCAAAACGAACTTTGTACTTTGCTATGAAGTTCCACCTGGAATGAGTTTTCATGCAAAAACTGTCTATTTCAACTAACTTTGTCCATCCAAAACGAACTTTGTACTTTGCTATGAAGTTCCACCAGGAATGAGTTTTTATGCAAAAACTGTCTATTTCAACTAACTTTGTCCATCCAAAACGAACTTTGTACTTTGCTATGAAGTTCCACCAGGAATGAGTTTTCATGCAAAAACTGTCTATTTCAACTAACTTTGTTCATCCAAAACGAACTTTGTACTTTGCTATGAAGTTCCACCAGGAATGAGTTTTCATGCAAAAACTGTCTATTTCAACTAACTTTGTCCATCCAAAACGAACTTTGTACTTTGCTATGAAGTTCCACCCAGGAATGAGTTTTCATGCAAAAACTGTCTATTTCAACTAAATTGATCCATCCAAAACGAACTTTGTACTTTGCTATGAAGTTCCACCTGGAATGAGTTTTCATGCAAAAACTGTCTATTTCAACTAACTTTGTCCATCCAAAACGAACTTTGTACTTTGCTATGAAGTTCCACCAGGAATGAGTTTTCATGCAAAAACTGTCTATTTCAACTAACTTTGTCCATCCAAAACGAACTTTGTACTTTGCTATGAAGTTCCACCAGGAATGAGTTTTCATGCAAAACTGTCTATTTCAACTAACTTTGTCCATCCAAAACGAACTTTGTACTTTGCTATGAAGTTCCACCAGGAATGAGTTTTCATGCAAAAACTGTCTATTTCAACTTAATTCGTCCATCCAAAACGAACTTTGTACTTTGCTATGAAGTTCCACCTGGAATGAGTTTTCATGCAAAAACTGTCTATTTCAACTAACTTTGTCCATCAAAAACGAACTTTGTACTTTGCTATGAAGTTCCACCAGGAATGAGTTTTCATGCAAAAACTGTCTATTTCAACTAACTTTGTTCATCCAAAACGACTTTGTACTTTGCTATGAAAGTTCCACCAGGAATGAGTTTTTATGCAAAAACTGTCTATTTCAACTAACTTTGTCCATCCTAAACGAACTTTGTACTTTGCTATGAAGTTCCACCAGGAATGAGTTTTCATGCAAAAACTGTCTATTTCAACTAACTTTGTCCATCCAAAACGAACTTTGTACTTTGCTATGAAGTTCCACCAGGAATGAGTTTTTCATGCAAAAACTGTCTATTTCAACTAACTTTGTCCATCCAAAACGAACTTTGTACTTTGCTATGAAGTTCCACCTGGAATGAGTTTTTCATGCAAAAACTGTCTATTTCAACTAACTTTGTCCATCCAAAACGAACTTTGTACTTTGCTATGAAGTTCCACCAGGAATGAGTTTTCATGCAAAAACTGTCTATTTCAACTAACTTTGTCCATCCAAAACGAACTTTGTACTTTGCTATGAAGTTCCACCAGGAATGAGTTTTCATGCAAAAACTGTCTATTTCAACTTAATTCGTCCATCCAAAACGAACTTTGTACTTTGCTATGAAGTTCCACCAGGAATGAGTTTTTATGCAAAAACTGTCTATTTCAACTAACTTTGTCCATCCAAAACGAACTTTGTACTTTGCTATGAAGTTCCACCAGGAATGAGTTTTCATGCAAAAACTGTCTATTTCAACTAAATT
>NW_026453791.1:0-58701 GCF_943734755.1 Anopheles moucheti | reverse complement strand
TTTTTGCATAAAAACTCATTCCTGGTGGAACTTCATAGCAAAGTACAAAGTTCGTTTTGGATGGACGAAATTAAGTTGAAATAGACAGTTTTTGCATGAAAACTCATTCCTGGTGGAACTTCATAGCAAAGTACAAAGTTCGTTTTGGATGGACAAAGTTAGTTGAAATAGACAGTTTTTGCATGAAAACTCATTCCTGGTAGAACTTCATAGCAAAGTACAAAGTTCGTTTTGGATGGACAAAGTTAGTTGAAATAGACAGTTTTTGCATGAAAAACTCATTCCTGGTGGAACTTCATAGCAAAGTACAAAGTTCGTTTTGAATGGACAAAGTTAGTTGAAATAGACAGTTTTTGCATAAAAACTCATTCCTGGTGGAACTTCATAGCAAAGTACAAAGTTCGTTTTGGATGGACAAAGTTAGTTGAAATAGACAGTTTTTGCATGAAAACTCATTCCTGGTGGAACTTCATAGCAAAGTACAAAGTTCGAATCAGATGGACGAATTAAGTTGAAATAGACAGTTTTTGCATGAAAACTCATTCCTGGTGGAACTTCATAGCAAAGTACAAAGTTCGTTTTGGATGGATCAATTTAGTTGAAATAGACAGTTTTTGCATGAAAACTCATTCCTGGTGGAACTTCATAGCAAAGTACAAAGTTCGTTTTGGATGGACAAAGTTAGTTGAAATAGACAGTTTTTGCATAAAAACTCATTCCTGGTGGAACTTCATAGCAAAGTACAAAGTTCGTTTTGGATGGACAAAGTTAGTTGAAATAGACAGTTTTTGCATGAAAACTCATTCCTGGTGGAACTTCATAGCAAAGTACAAAGTTCGTTTTGGATGGACAAAGTTAGTTGAAATAGACAGTTTTTGCATGAAAACTCATTCCTGGTGGAACTTCATAGCAAAGTACAAAGTTCGTTTTGGATGGACAAAGTTAGTTGAAATAGACAGTTTTTGCATAAAAACTCATTCCTGGTGGAACTTCATAGCAAAGTACAAAGTTCGTTTTGGATGGACGAATTAAGTTGAAATAGACAGTTTTTGCATGAAAACTCATTCCTGGTGGAACTTCATAGCAAAGTACAAAGTTCGAATCAGATGGACGAATTAAGTTGAAATAGACAGTTTTTGCATGAAAACTCATTCCTGGTGGAACTTCATAGCAAAGTACAAAGTTCGTTTTGGATGGACGAATTAAGTTGAAATAGACAGTTTTTGCATGAAAACTCATTCCTGGTGGAACTTCATAGCAAAGTACAAAGTTCGTTTTGGATGGACAAAGTTAGTTGAAATAGACAGTTTTTGCATGAAAACTCATTCCTGGTGGAACTTCATAGCAAAGTACAAAGTTCGTTTTGGATGGACAAAGTTAGTTGAAATAGACAGTTTTTGCATGAAAACTCATTCCTGGTGGAACTTCATAGCAAAGTACAAAGTTCGTTTTGGATGGACAAAGTTAGTTGAAATAGACAGTTTTTGCATGAAAACTCATTCCTGGTGGAACTTCATAGCAAAGTACAAAGTTCGTTTTGGATGGACGAATTAAGTTGAAATAGACAGTTTTTGCATAAAAACTCATTCCTGGTGGAACTTCATAGCAAAGTACAAAGTTCGTTTTGGATGGACGAATTAAGTTGAAATAGACAGTTTTTGCATGAAAACTCATTCCTGGTGGAACTTCATAGCAAAGTACAAAGTTCGTTTTGGATGGATCAATTTAGTTGAAATAGACAGTTTTTGCATGAAAACTCATTCCTGGTGGAACTTCATAGCAAAGTACAAAGTTCGTTTTGGATGGACAAAGTTAGTTGAAATAGACAGTTTTTGCATGAAAACTCATTCCTGGTGGAACTTCATAGCAAAGTACAAAGTTCGTTTTGGATGGACAAAGTTAGTTGAAATAGACAGTTTTTGCATGAAAACTCATTCCTGGTGGAACTTCATAGCAAAGTACAAAGTTCGTTTTGGATGGACAAAGTTAGTTGAAATAGACAGTTTTTGCATGAAAACTCATTCCTGGTGGAACTTCATAGCAAAGTACAAAGTTCGTTTTGGATGGACAAAGTTAGTTGAAATAGACAGTTTTTGCATGAAAACTCATTCCTGGTGGAACTTCATAGCAAAGTACAAAGTTCGTTTTGGATGGACAAAGTTAGTTGAAATAGACAGTTTTTGCATGAAAACTCATTCCTGGTGGAACTTCATAGCAAAGTACAAAGTTCGTTTTGGATGGACAAAGTTAGTTGAAATAGACAGTTTTTGCATGAAAACTCATTCCTGGTGGAACTTCATAGCAAAGTACAAAGTTCGTTTAGGATGGACAAAGTTAGTTGAAATAGACAGTTTTTGCATGAAAACTCATTCCTGGTGGAACTTCATAGCAAAGTACAAAGTTCGTTTTGGATGGACAAAGTTAGTTGAAATAGACAGTTTTTGCATAAAAACTCATTCCTGGTGGAACTTCATAGCAAAGTACAAAGTTCGTTTTGGATGGATCAATTTAGTTGAAATAGACAGTTTTTGCATGAAAACTCATTCCTGGTGGAACTTCATAGCAAAGTACAAAGTTCGTTTTGGATGGACAAAGTTAGTTGAAATAGACAGTTTTTGCATGAAAACTCATTCCTGGTGGAACTTCAT
The DNA here is from genome assembly GCF_943734755.1 of Anopheles moucheti. Lineage (NCBI taxonomy): Eukaryota > Metazoa > Arthropoda > Insecta > Diptera > Culicidae > Anopheles > Anopheles moucheti. Next base: position 56,053 of record NW_026453791.1, on the reverse strand, counting down.
AGCAAAGTACAAAGTTCGTTTTGGATGGACAAAGTTAGTTGAAATAGACAGTTTTTGCATAAAAACTCATTCCTGGTGGAACTTCATAGCAAAGTACAAAGTTCGTTTTGGATGGACGAATTAAGTTGAAATAGACAGTTTTTGCATGAAAACTCATTCCTGGTGGAACTTCATAGCAAAGTACAAAGTTCGAATCAGATGGACGAATTAAGTTGAAATAGACAGTTTTTGCATGAAAACTCATTCCTGGTAGAACTTCATAGCAAAGTACAAAGTTCGTTTTAGATGGACAAAGTTAGTTGAAATAGACAGTTTTTGCATAAAAACTCATTCCCGGTGGAACTTCATAGCAAAGTACAAAGTTCGTTTTGGATGGACGAATTAAGTTGAAATAGACAGTTTTTGTATGAAAACTCATTCCTGGTGGAACTTCATAGTAAAGTACAAAGTTCGTTTTGGATGGACAAAGTTAGTTGAAATAGACAGTTTTTGCATGAAAACTCATTCCAGGTGGAACTTCATAGCAAAGTACAAAGTTCGTTTTGGATTTACAAAGTTAGTTGAAATAGACAGTTTTTGCATAAAAACTCAATCCTGGTGGAACTTCATAGCAAAGTACAAAGTTCGTTTTGGATGGACGAATTAAGTTGAAATAGACAGTTTTTGTATGAAAACTCATTCCTGGTGGAACTTCATAGCAAAGTACAAAGTTCGTTTTGGATGGACAAAGTTAGTTGAAATAGACAGTTTTTGCATGAAAACTCATTCCAGGTGGAACTTCATAGCAAAGTACAAAGTTCGTTTTGGATTTACAAAGTTAGTTGAAATAGACAGTTTTTGCATAAAAACTCAATCCTGGTGGAACTTCATAGCAAAGTACAAAGTTCGTTTTGGATGGACGAATTAAGTTGAAATAGACAGTTTTTGTATGAAAACTCATTCCTGGTGGAACTTCATAGCAAAGTACAAAGTTCGTTTTGGATGGACAAAGTTAGTTGAAATAGACAGTTTTTGCATGAAAACTCATTCCTGGTGGAACTTCATAGCAAAGTACAAAGTTCGTTTAGGATGGACAAAGTTAGTTGAAATAGACAGTTTTTGCATGAAAACTCATTCCTGGTGGAACTTCATAGCAAAGTACAAAGTTCGTTTTGGATGGACAAAGTTAGTTGAAATAGACAGTTTTTGCATGAAAACTCATTCCTGGTGGAACTTCATAGCAAAGTACAAAGTTCGTTTTGGATGGACAAAGTTAGTTGAAATAGACAGTTTTTGCATGAAAACTCATTCCTGGTGGAACTTCATAGCAAAGTACAAAGTTCGTTTTGGATGGACAAAGTTAGTTGAAATAGACAGTTTTTGCATGAAAACTCATTCCTGGTGGAACTTCATAGCAAAGTACAAAGTTCGTTTTGGATGGACAAAGTTAGTTGAAATAGACAGTTTTTGCATGAAAACTCATTCCTGGTGGAACTTCATAGCAAAGTACAAATATCGTTTTGGATGGACAAAGTTAGTTGAAATAGACAGTTTTTGCATGAAAACTCATTCCTGGTGGAACTTCATAGCAAAGTACAAAGTTCGTTTTGGATGGACAAAGTTAGTTGAAATAGACAGTTTTTGCATGAAAACTCATTCCTGGTGGAACTTCATAGCAAAGTACAAAGTTCGTTTTGGATGGACAAAGTTAGTTGAAATAGACAGTTTTTGCATGAAAACTCATTCCTGGTGGAACTTCATAGCAAAGTACAAAGTTCGTTTAGGATGGACGAATTAAGTTGAAATAGACAGTTTTTGCATGAAAACTCATTCCTGGTGGAACTTCATAGCAAAGTACAAAGTTCGTTTTGGATGGACAAAGTTAGTTGAAATAGACAGTTTTTGCATAAAAACTCATTCCTGGTGGAACTTCATAGCAAAGTACAAAGTTCGTTTTGGATGGATCAATTTAGTTGAAATAGACAGTTTTTGCATGAAAACTCATTCCTGGTGGAACTTCATAGCAAAGTACAAAGTTCGTTTTGGATGGACAAAGTTAGTTGAAATAGACAGTTTTTGCATGAAAACTCATTCCTGGTGGAACTTCATAGCAAAGTACAAAGTTCGTTTTGGATGGACGAATTAAGTTGAAATAGACAGTTTTTGCATAAAAACTCATTCCTGGTGGAACTTCATAGCAAAGTACAAAGTTCGTTTTGGATGAATCAATTTAGTTGAAATAGACAGTTTTTGCATGAAAACTCATTCCTGGTGGAACTTCATAGCAAAGTACAAAGTTCGTTTTGGATGGACAAAGTTAGTTGAAATAGATAATTTTTGCATGAAAACTCATTCCTGGTGGAACTTCATAGCAAAGTACAAAGTTCGTTTTGGATGGACGAATTAAGTTGAAATAGACAGTTTTTGCATAAAAACTCATTCCTGGTGGAACTTCATAGCAAAGTACAAAGTTCGTTTTGGATGGATCAATTTAGTTGAAATAGACAGTTCTTGCATGAAAACTCATTCCTGGTGGAACTTCATAGCCAAGTACAAAGTTCGTTTTGGATGGATCAATTTAGTTGAAATAGACAGTTTTTGCATGAAAACTCATTCCTGGTGGAACTTCATAGCAAAGTACAAAGTTCGTTTTGGATGGACAAAGTTAGTTGAAATAGACAGTTTTTGCATGAAAACTCATTCCTGGTGGAACTTCATAGCAAAGTACAAAGTTCGTTTTGGATGGACAAAGTTAGTTGAAATAGACAGTTTTTGCATGAAAACTCATTCCTGGTGGAACTTCATAGCAAAGTACAAAGTTCGTTTTGGATGGACAAAGTTAGTTGAAATAGACAGTTTTTGCATGAAAACTCATTCCTGGTGGAACTTCATAGCAAAGTACAAAGTTCGTTTTGGATGGACAAAGTTAGTTGAAATAGACAGTTTTTGCATGAAAACTCATTCCTGGTGGAACTTCATAGCAAAGTACAAAGTTCGTTTTGGATGGACAAAGTTAGTTGAAATAGACAGTTTTTGCATGAAAACTCATTCCTGGTGGAACTTCATAGCAAAGTACAAAGTTCGTTTTGGATGGACAAAGTTAGTTGAAATAGACAGTTTTTGCATGAAAACTCATTCCTGGTGGAACTTCATAGCAAAGTACAAAGTTCGTTTTGGATGGACAAAGTTAGTTGAAATAGACAGTTTTTGCATGAAAACTCATTCCTGGTGGAACTTCATAGCAAAGTACAAAGTTCGTTTTGGATGGACAAAGTTAGTTGAAATAGACAGTTTTTGCATGAAAACTCATTCCTGGTGGAACTTCATAGCAAAGTACAAAGTTCGTTTTGGATGGACGAATTAAGTTGAAATAGACAGTTTTTGCATAAAAACTCATTCCTGGTGGAACTTCATAGCAAAGTACAAAGTTCGTTTTGGATGGACGAATTAAGTTGAAATAGACAGTTTTTGCATGAAAACTCATTCCTGGTGGAACTTCATAGCAAAGTACAAAGTTCGTTTTGGATGGATCAATTTAGTTGAAATAGACAGTTTTTGCATGAAAACTCATTCCTGGTGGAACTTCATAGCAAAGTACAAAGTTCGTTTTGGATGGACAAAGTTAGTTGAAATAGACAGTTTTTGCATGAAAACTCATTCCTGGTGGAACTTCATAGCAAAGTACAAAGTTCGTTTTGGATGGACAAAGTTAGTTGAAATAGACAGTTTTTGCATGAAAACTCATTCCTGGTGGAACTTCATAGCAAAGTACAAAGTTCGTTTTGGATGGACAAAGTTAGTTGAAATAGACAGTTTTTGCATGAAAACTCATTCCTGGTGGAACTTCATAGCAAAGTACAAAGTTCGTTTTGGATGGACAAAGTTAGTTGAAATAGACAGTTTTTGCATGAAAACTCATTCCTGGTGGAACTTCATAGCAAAGTACAAAGTTCGTTTTGGATGGACAAAGTTAGTTGAAATAGACAGTTTTTGCATGAAAACTCATTCCTGGTGGAACTTCATAGCAAAGTACAAAGTTCGTTTTGGATGGACAAAGTTAGTTGAAATAGACAGTTTTTGCATGAAAACTCATTCCTGGTGGAACTTCATAGCAAAGTACAAAGTTCGTTTAGGATGGACAAAGTTAGTTGAAATAGACAGTTTTTGCATGAAAACTCATTCCTGGTGGAACTTCATAGCAAAGTACAAAGTTCGTTTTGGATGGACAAAGTTAGTTGAAATAGACAGTTTTTGCATAAAAACTCATTCCTGGTGGAACTTCATAGCAAAGTACAAAGTTCGTTTTGGATGGATCAATTTAGTTGAAATAGACAGTTTTTGCATGAAAACTCATTCCTGGTGGAACTTCATAGCAAAGTACAAAGTTCGTTTTGGATGGACAAAGTTAGTTGAAATAGACAGTTTTTGCATGAAAACTCATTCCTGGTGGAACTTCATAGCAAAGTACAAAGTTCGTTTTGGATGGACAAAGTTAGTTGAAATAGACAGTTTTTGCATAAAAACTCATTCCTGGTGGAACTTCATAGCAAAGTACAAAGTTCGTTTTGGATGGACGAATTAAGTTGAAATAGACAGTTTTTGCATGAAAACTCATTCCTGGTGGAACTTCATAGCAAAGTACAAAGTTCGAATCAGATGGACGAATTAAGTTGAAATAGACAGTTTTTGCATGAAAACTCATTCCTGGTAGAACTTCATAGCAAAGTACAAAGTTCGTTTTAGATGGACAAAGTTAGTTGAAATAGACAGTTTTTGCATAAAAACTCATTCCCGGTGGAACTTCATAGCAAAGTACAAAGTTCGTTTTGGATGGACGAATTAAGTTGAAATAGACAGTTTTTGTATGAAAACTCATTCCTGGTGGAACTTCATAGTAAAGTACAAAGTTCGTTTTGGATGGACAAAGTTAGTTGAAATAGACAGTTTTTGCATGAAAACTCATTCCAGGTGGAACTTCATAGCAAAGTACAAAGTTCGTTTTGGATTTACAAAGTTAGTTGAAATAGACAGTTTTTGCATAAAAACTCAATCCTGGTGGAACTTCATAGCAAAGTACAAAGTTCGTTTTGGATGGACGAATTAAGTTGAAATAGACAGTTTTTGTATGAAAACTCATTCCTGGTGGAACTTCATAGCAAAGTACAAAGTTCGTTTTGGATGGACAAAGTTAGTTGAAATAGACAGTTTTTGCATGAAAACTCATTCCAGGTGGAACTTCATAGCAAAGTACAAAGTTCGTTTTGGATTTACAAAGTTAGTTGAAATAGACAGTTTTTGCATAAAAACTCAATCCTGGTGGAACTTCATAGCAAAGTACAAAGTTCGTTTTGGATGGACGAATTAAGTTGAAATAGACAGTTTTTGTATGAAAACTCATTCCTGGTGGAACTTCATAGCAAAGTACAAAGTTCGTTTTGGATGGACAAAGTTAGTTGAAATAGACAGTTTTTGCATGAAAACTCATTCCTGGTGGAACTTCATAGCAAAGTACAAAGTTCGTTTAGGATGGACAAAGTTAGTTGAAATAGACAGTTTTTGCATGAAAACTCATTCCTGGTGGAACTTCATAGCAAAGTACAAAGTTCGTTTTGGATGGACAAAGTTAGTTGAAATAGACAGTTTTTGCATGAAAACTCATTCCTGGTGGAACTTCATAGCAAAGTACAAAGTTCGTTTTGGATGGACAAAGTTAGTTGAAATAGACAGTTTTTGCATGAAAACTCATTCCTGGTGGAACTTCATAGCAAAGTACAAAGTTCGTTTTGGATGGACAAAGTTAGTTGAAATAGACAGTTTTTGCATGAAAACTCATTCCTGGTGGAACTTCATAGCAAAGTACAAAGTTCGTTTTGGATGGACAAAGTTAGTTGAAATAGACAGTTTTTGCATGAAAACTCATTCCTGGTGGAACTTCATAGCAAAGTACAAATATCGTTTTGGATGGACAAAGTTAGTTGAAATAGACAGTTTTTGCATGAAAACTCATTCCTGGTGGAACTTCATAGCAAAGTACAAAGTTCGTTTTGGATGGACAAAGTTAGTTGAAATAGACAGTTTTTGCATGAAAACTCATTCCTGGTGGAACTTCATAGCAAAGTACAAAGTTCGTTTTGGATGGACAAAGTTAGTTGAAATAGACAGTTTTTGCATGAAAACTCATTCCTGGTGGAACTTCATAGCAAAGTACAAAGTTCGTTTAGGATGGACGAATTAAGTTGAAATAGACAGTTTTTGCATGAAAACTCATTCCTGGTGGAACTTCATAGCAAAGTACAAAGTTCGTTTTGGATGGACAAAGTTAGTTGAAATAGACAGTTTTTGCATAAAAACTCATTCCTGGTGGAACTTCATAGCAAAGTACAAAGTTCGTTTTGGATGGATCAATTTAGTTGAAATAGACAGTTTTTGCATGAAAACTCATTCCTGGTGGAACTTCATAGCAAAGTACAAAGTTCGTTTTGGATGGACAAAGTTAGTTGAAATAGACAGTTTTTGCATAAAAACTCATTCCTGGTGGAACTTCATAGCAAAGTACAAAGTTCGTTTTGGATGGACGAATTAAGTTGAAATAGACAGTTTTTGCATGAAAACTCATTCCTGGTGGAACTTCATAGCAAAGTACAAAGTTCGAATCAGATGGACGAATTAAGTTGAAATAGACAGTTTTTGCATGAAAACTCATTCCTGGTAGAACTTCATAGCAAAGTACAAAGTTCGTTTTAGATGGACAAAGTTAGTTGAAATAGACAGTTTTTGCATGAAAACTCATTCCTGGTAGAACTTCATAGCAAAGTACAAAGTTCGTTTTGGATTTACAAAGTTAGTTGAAATAGACAGTTTTTGCATAAAAACTCAATCCTGGTGGAACTTCATAGCAAAGTACAAAGTTCGTTTTGGATGGACGAATTAAGTTGAAATAGACAGTTTTTGCATGAAAACTCATTCCTGGTGGAACTTCATAGCAAAGTACAAAGTTCGTTTTGGATGGACAAAGTTAGTTGAAATAGACAGTTTTTGCATGAAAACTCATTCCTGGTGGAACTTCATAGCAAAGTACAAAGTTCGTTTAGGATGGACAAAGTTAGTTGAAATAGACAGTTTTTGCATGAAAACTCATTCCTGGTGGAACTTCATAGCAAAGTACAAAGTTCGTTTTGGATGGACAAAGTTAGTTGAAATAGACAGTTTTTGCATAAAAACTCATTCCTGGTGGAACTTCATAGCAAAGTACAAAGTTCGTTTTGGATGGACGAATTAAGTTGAAATAGACAGTTTTTGCATGAAAACTCATTCCTGGTGGAACTTCATAGCAAAGTACAAAGTTCGTTTTGGATGGACAAAGTTAGTTGAAATAGACAGTTTTTGCATGAAAACTCATTCCTGGTAGAACTTCATAGCAAAGTACAAAGTTCGTTTTGGATGGACAAAGTTAGTTGAAATAGACAGTTTTTGCATGAAAACTCATTCCTGGTGGAACTTCATAGCAAAGTACAAAGTTCGTTTTGGATGGACAAAGTTAGTTGAAATAGACAGTTTTTGCATAAAAACTCATTCCTGGTGGAACTTCATAGCAAAGTACAAAGTTCGTTTTGGATGGACAAAGTTAGTTGAAATAGACAGTTTTTGCATGAAAACTCATTCCTGGTGGAACTTCATAGCAAAGTACAAAGTTCGAATCAGATGGACGAATTAAGTTGAAATAGACAGTTTTTGCATGAAAACTCATTCCTGGTGGAACTTCATAGCAAAGTACAAAGTTCGTTTTGGATGGATCAATTTAGTTGAAATAGACAGTTTTTGCATGAAAACTCATTCCTGGTGGAACTTCATAGCAAAGTACAAAGTTCGTTTTGGATGGACAAAGTTAGTTGAAATAGACAGTTTTTGCATAAAAACTCATTCCTGGTGGAACTTCATAGCAAAGTACAAAGTTCGTTTTGGATGGACAAAGTTAGTTGAAATAGACAGTTTTTGCATGAAAACTCATTCCTGGTGGAACTTCATAGCAAAGTACAAAGTTCGTTTTGGATGGACAAAGTTAGTTGAAATAGACAGTTTTTGCATGAAAACTCATTCCTGGTGGAACTTCATAGCAAAGTACAAAGTTCGTTTTGGATGGACAAAGTTAGTTGAAATAGACAGTTTTTGCATAAAAACTCATTCCTGGTGGAACTTCATAGCAAAGTACAAAGTTCGTTTAGGATGGACAAAGTTAGTTGAAATAGACAGTTTTTGCATGAAAACTCATTCCTGGTGGAACTTCATAGCAAAGTACAAAGTTCGTTTTGGATTTACAAAGTTAGTTGAAATAGACAGTTTTTGCATAAAAACTCAATCCTGGTGGAACTTCATAGCAAAGTACAAAGTTCGTTTTGGATGGACGAATTAAGTTGAAATAGACAGTTTTTGTATGAAAACTCATTCCTGGTGGAACTTCATAGCAAAGTACAAAGTTCGTTTTGGATGGACAAAGTTAGTTGAAATAGACAGTTTTTGCATGAAAACTCATTCCTGGTGGAACTTCATAGCAAAGTACAAAGTTCGTTTTGGATGGACGAATTAAGTTGAAATAGACAGTTTTTGTATGAAAACTCATTCCTGGTGGAACTTCATAGCAAAGTACAAAGTTCGTTTTGGATGGACAAAGTTAGTTGAAATAGACAGTTTTTGCATGAAAACTCATTCCAGGTGGAACTTCATAGCAAAGTACAAAGTTCGTTTTGGATTTACAAAGTTAGTTGAAATAGACAGTTTTTGCATAAAAACTCAATCCTGGTGGAACTTCATAGCAAAGTACAAAGTTCGTTTTGGATGGACGAATTAAGTTGAAATAGACAGTTTTTGTATGAAAACTCATTCCTGGTGGAACTTCATAGCAAAGTACAAAGTTCGTTTTGGATGGACAAAGTTAGTTGAAATAGACAGTTTTTGCATGAAAACTCATTCCTGGTGGAACTTCATAGCAAAGTACAAAGTTCGTTTAGGATGGACAAAGTTAGTTGAAATAGACAGTTTTTGCATGAAAACTCATTCCTGGTGGAACTTCATAGCAAAGTACAAAGTTCGTTTTGGATTTACAAAGTTAGTTGAAATAGACAGTTTTTGCATAAAAACTCAATCCTGGTGGAACTTCATAGCAAAGTACAAAGTTCGTTTTGGATGGACGAATTAAGTTGAAATAGACAGTTTTTGTATGAAAACTCATTCCTGGTGGAACTTCATAGCAAAGTACAAAGTTCGTTTTGGATGGACAAAGTTAGTTGAAATAGACAGTTTTTGCATGAAAACTCATTCCTGGTGGAACTTCATAGCAAAGTACAAAGTTCGTTTAGGATGGACAAAGTTAGTTGAAATAGACAGTTTTTGCATGAAAACTCATTCCTGGTGGAACTTCATAGCAAAGTACAAAGTTCGTTTTGGATGGACGAATTAAGTTGAAATAGACAGTTTTTGTATGAAAACTCATTCCTGGTGGAACTTCATAGCAAAGTACAAAGTTCGTTTTGGATGGACAAAGTTAGTTGAAATAGACAGTTTTTGCATGAAAACTCATTCCTGGTGGAACTTCATAGCAAAGTACAAAGTTCGTTTTGGATGGACAAAGTTAGTTGAAATAGACAGTTTTTGCATGAAAACTCATTCCTGGTGGAACTTCATAGCAAAGTACAAAGTTCGAATCAGATGGACGAATTAAGTTGAAATAGACAGTTTTTGCATGAAAACTCATTCCTGGTAGAACTTCATAGCAAAGTACAAAGTTCGTTTTAGATGGACAAAGTTAGTTGAAATAGACAGTTTTTGCATAAAAACTCATTCCCGGTGGAACTTCATAGCAAAGTACAAAGTTCGTTTTGGATGGACGAATTAAGTTGAAATAGACAGTTTTTGTATGAAAACTCATTCCTGGTGGAACTTCATAGTAAAGTACAAAGTTCGTTTTGGATGGACAAAGTTAGTTGAAATAGACAGTTTTTGCATGAAAACTCATTCCAGGTGGAACTTCATAGCAAAGTACAAAGTTCGTTTTGGATTTACAAAGTTAGTTGAAATAGACAGTTTTTGCATAAAAACTCAATCCTGGTGGAACTTCATAGCAAAGTACAAAGTTCGTTTTGGATGGACGAATTAAGTTGAAATAGACAGTTTTTGTATGAAAACTCATTCCTGGTGGAACTTCATAGCAAAGTACAAAGTTCGTTTTGGATGGACAAAGTTAGTTGAAATAGACAGTTTTTGCATGAAAACTCATTCCAGGTGGAACTTCATAGCAAAGTACAAAGTTCGTTTTGGATTTACAAAGTTAGTTGAAATAGACAGTTTTTGCATAAAAACTCAATCCTGGTGGAACTTCATAGCAAAGTACAAAGTTCGTTTTGGATGGACGAATTAAGTTGAAATAGACAGTTTTTGTATGAAAACTCATTCCTGGTGGAACTTCATAGCAAAGTACAAAGTTCGTTTTGGATGGACAAAGTTAGTTGAAATAGACAGTTTTTGCATGAAAACTCATTCCTGGTGGAACTTCATAGCAAAGTACAAAGTTCGTTTAGGATGGACAAAGTTAGTTGAAATAGACAGTTTTTGCATGAAAACTCATTCCTGGTGGAACTTCATAGCAAAGTACAAAGTTCGTTTTGGATGGACAAAGTTAGTTGAAATAGACAGTTTTTGCATAAAAACTCATTCCTGGTGGAACTTCATAGCAAAGTACAAAGTTCGTTTTGGATGGACGAATTAAGTTGAAATAGACAGTTTTTGTATGAAAACTCATTCCTGGTGGAACTTCATAGTAAAGTACAAAGTTCGTTTTGGATGGACAAAGTTAGTTGAAATAGACAGTTTTTGCATGAAAACTCATTCCAGGTGGAACTTCATAGCAAAGTACAAAGTTCGTTTTGGATTTACAAAGTTAGTTGAAATAGACAGTTTTTGCATAAAAACTCAATCCTGGTGGAACTTCATAGCAAAGTACAAAGTTCGTTTTGGATGGACGAATTAAGTTGAAATAGACAGTTTTTGCATGAAAACTCATTCCTGGTAGAACTTCATAGCAAAGTACAAAGTTCGTTTTAGATGGACAAAGTTAGTTGAAATAGACAGTTTTTGCATAAAAACTCATTCCCGGTGGAACTTCATAGCAAAGTACAAAGTTCGTTTTGGATGGACGAATTAAGTTGAAATAGACAGTTTTTGTATGAAAACTCATTCCTGGTGGAACTTCATAGTAAAGTACAAAGTTCGTTTTGGATGGACAAAGTTAGTTGAAATAGACAGTTTTTGCATGAAAACTCATTCCAGGTGGAACTTCATAGCAAAGTACAAAGTTCGTTTTGGATTTACAAAGTTAGTTGAAATAGACAGTTTTTGCATAAAAACTCAATCCTGGTGGAACTTCATAGCAAAGTACAAAGTTCGTTTTGGATGGACGAATTAAGTTGAAATAGACAGTTTTTGTATGAAAACTCATTCCTGGTGGAACTTCATAGCAAAGTACAAAGTTCGTTTTGGATGGACAAAGTTAGTTGAAATAGACAGTTTTTGCATGAAAACTCATTCCAGGTGGAACTTCATAGCAAAGTACAAAGTTCGTTTTGGATTTACAAAGTTAGTTGAAATAGACAGTTTTTGCATAAAAACTCAATCCTGGTGGAACTTCATAGCAAAGTACAAAGTTCGTTTTGGATGGACGAATTAAGTTGAAATAGACAGTTTTTGTATGAAAACTCATTCCTGGTGGAACTTCATAGCAAAGTACAAAGTTCGTTTTGGATGGACAAAGTTAGTTGAAATAGACAGTTTTTGCATGAAAACTCATTCCTGGTGGAACTTCATAGCAAAGTACAAAGTTCGTTTAGGATGGACAAAGTTAGTTGAAATAGACAGTTTTTGCATGAAAACTCATTCCTGGTGGAACTTCATAGCAAAGTACAAAGTTCGTTTTGGATGGACAAAGTTAGTTGAAATAGACAGTTTTTGCATAAAAACTCATTCCTGGTGGAACTTCATAGCAAAGTACAAAGTTCGTTTTGGATGGACAAAGTTAGTTGAAATAGACAGTTTTTGCATGAAAACTCATTCCTGGTGGAACTTCATAGCAAAGTACAAAGTTCGTTTAGGATGGACAAAGTTAGTTGAAATAGACAGTTTTTGCATGAAAACTCATTCCTGGTGGAACTTCATAGCAAAGTACAAAGTTCGAATCAGATGGACGAATTAAGTTGAAATAGACAGTTTTTGCATGAAAACTCATTCCTGGTAGAACTTCATAGCAAAGTACAAAGTTCGTTTTAGATGGACAAAGTTAGTTGAAATAGACAGTTTTTGCATAAAAACTCATTCCCGGTGGAACTTCATAGCAAAGTACAAAGTTCGTTTTGGATGGACGAATTAAGTTGAAATAGACAGTTTTTGTATGAAAACTCATTCCTGGTGGAACTTCATAGTAAAGTACAAAGTTCGTTTTGGATGGACAAAGTTAGTTGAAATAGACAGTTTTTGCATGAAAACTCATTCCAGGTGGAACTTCATAGCAAAGTACAAAGTTCGTTTTGGATTTACAAAGTTAGTTGAAATAGACAGTTTTTGCATAAAAACTCAATCCTGGTGGAACTTCATAGCAAAGTACAAAGTTCGTTTTGGATGGACGAATTAAGTTGAAATAGACAGTTTTTGTATGAAAACTCATTCCTGGTGGAACTTCATAGCAAAGTACAAAGTTCGTTTTGGATGGACAAAGTTAGTTGAAATAGACAGTTTTTGCATGAAAACTCATTCCTGGTGGAACTTCATAGCAAAGTACAAAGTTCGTTTAGGATGGACAAAGTTAGTTGAAATAGACAGTTTTTGCATGAAAACTCATTCCTGGTGGAACTTCATAGCAAAGTACAAAGTTCGAATCAGATGGACGAATTAAGTTGAAATAGACAGTTTTTGCATGAAAACTCATTCCTGGTAGAACTTCATAGCAAAGTACAAAGTTCGTTTTAGATGGACAAAGTTAGTTGAAATAGACAGTTTTTGCATAAAAACTCATTCCCGGTGGAACTTCATAGCAAAGTACAAAGTTCGTTTTGGATGGACGAATTAAGTTGAAATAGACAGTTTTTGTATGAAAACTCATTCCTGGTGGAACTTCATAGTAAAGTACAAAGTTCGTTTTGGATGGACAAAGTTAGTTGAAATAGACAGTTTTTGCATGAAAACTCATTCCAGGTGGAACTTCATAGCAAAGTACAAAGTTCGTTTTGGATTTACAAAGTTAGTTGAAATAGACAGTTTTTGCATAAAAACTCAATCCTGGTGGAACTTCATAGCAAAGTACAAAGTTCGTTTTGGATGGACGAATTAAGTTGAAATAGACAGTTTTTGTATGAAAACTCATTCCTGGTGGAACTTCATAGCAAAGTACAAAGTTCGTTTTGGATGGACAAAGTTAGTTGAAATAGACAGTTTTTGCATGAAAACTCATTCCAGGTGGAACTTCATAGCAAAGTACAAAGTTCGTTTTGGATTTACAAAGTTAGTTGAAATAGACAGTTTTTGCATAAAAACTCAATCCTGGTGGAACTTCATAGCAAAGTACAAAGTTCGTTTTGGATGGACGAATTAAGTTGAAATAGACAGTTTTTGTATGAAAACTCATTCCTGGTGGAACTTCATAGCAAAGTACAAAGTTCGTTTTGGATGGACAAAGTTAGTTGAAATAGACAGTTTTTGCATGAAAACTCATTCCTGGTGGAACTTCATAGCAAAGTACAAAGTTCGTTTAGGATGGACAAAGTTAGTTGAAATAGACAGTTTTTGCATGAAAACTCATTCCTGGTGGAACTTCATAGCAAAGTACAAAGTTCGTTTTGGATGGACAAAGTTAGTTGAAATAGACAGTTTTTGCATAAAAACTCATTCCTGGTGGAACTTCATAGCAAAGTACAAAGTTCGTTTTGGATGGACGAATTAAGTTGAAATAGACAGTTTTTGCATGAAAACTCATTCCTGGTGGAACTTCATAGCAAAGTACAAAGTTCGTTTTGGATGGACAAAGTTAGTTGAAATAGACAGTTTTTGCATGAAAACTCATTCCTGGTAGAACTTCATAGCAAAGTACAAAGTTCGTTTTGGATGGACAAAGTTAGTTGAAATAGACAGTTTTTGCATGAAAACTCATTCCTGGTGGAACTTCATAGCAAAGTACAAAGTTCGTTTTGGATGGACAAAGTTAGTTGAAATAGACAGTTTTTGCATAAAAACTCATTCCTGGTGGAACTTCATAGCAAAGTACAAAGTTCGTTTTGGATGGACAAAGTTAGTTGAAATAGACAGTTTTTGCATGAAAACTCATTCCTGGTGGAACTTCATAGCAAAGTACAAAGTTCGAATCAGATGGACGAATTAAGTTGAAATAGACAGTTTTTGCATGAAAACTCATTCCTGGTGGAACTTCATAGCAAAGTACAAAGTTCGTTTTGGATGGATCAATTTAGTTGAAATAGACAGTTTTTGCATGAAAACTCATTCCTGGTGGAACTTCATAGCAAAGTACAAAGTTCGTTTTGGATGGACAAAGTTAGTTGAAATAGACAGTTTTTGCATAAAAACTCATTCCTGGTGGAACTTCATAGCAAAGTACAAAGTTCGTTTTGGATGGACAAAGTTAGTTGAAATAGACAGTTTTTGCATAAAAACTCATTCCCGGTGGAACTTCATAGCAAAGTACAAAGTTCGTTTTGGATGGACAAAGTTAGTTGAAATAGACAGTTTTTGCATAAAAACTCATTCCTGGTGGAACTTCATAGCAAAGTACAAAGTTCGTTTTGGATGGACAAAGTTAGTTGAAATAGACAGTTTTTGCATGAAAACTCATTCCTGGTGGAACTTCATAGCAAAGTACAAAGTTCGTTTTGGATGGACAAAGTTAGTTGAAATAGACAGTTTTTGCATGAAAACTCATTCCTGGTGGAACTTCATAGCAAAGTACAAAGTTCGTTTTGGATGGACAAAGTTAATTGAAATAGACAGTTTTTGCATAAAAACTCATTCCTGGTGGAACTTCATAGCAAAGTACAAAGTTCGTTTTGGATGGACAAAGTTAGTTGAAATAGACAGTTTTTGCATGAAAACTCATTCCTGGTGGAACTTCATAGCAAAGTACAAAGTTCGTTTTGGATGGACAAAGTTAGTTGAAATAGACAGTTTTTGCATGAAAACTCATTCCTGGTGGAACTTCATAGCAAAGTACAAAGTTCGTTTTGGATGGACAAAGTTAGTTGAAATAGACAGTTTTTGCATGAAAACTCATTCCTGGTGGAACTTCATAGCAAAGTACAAAGTTCGTTTTGGATGAACAAAGTTAGTTGAAATAGACAGTTTTTGCATGAAAACTCATTCCTGGTGGAACTTCATAGCAAAGTACAAAGTTCGTTTTGGATGGACAAAGTTAGTTGAAATAGACAGTTTTTGCATGAAAACTCATTCCTGGTGGAACTTCATAGCAAAGTACAAAGTTCGTTTTGGATGGACAAAGTTAGTTGAAATAGACAGTTTTTGCATAAAAACTCATTCCTGGTGGAACTTCATAGCAAAGTACAAAGTTCGTTTTGGATGGACAAAGTTAGTTGAAATAGACAGTTTTTGCATGAAAACTCATTCCTGGTGGAACTTCATAGCAAAGTACAAAGTTCGTTTTGGATGGACAAAGTTAGTTGAAATAGACAGTTTTTGCATAAAAACTCATTCCTGGTGGAACTTCATAGCAAAGTACAAAGTTCGTTTCGGATGGATCAATTTAGTTGAAATAGACAGTTCTTGCATGAAAACTCATTCCTGGTGGAACTTCATAGCAAAGTACAAAGTTCGTTTTGGATGGACAAAGTTAGTTGAAATAGACAGTTCTTGCATGAAAACTCATTCCTGGTGGAACTTCATAGCAAAGTACAAAGTTCGTTTTGGATGGATCAATTTAGTTAAAATAGACAGTTTTTGCATGAAAACTCATTCCTGGTGGAGCTTCATAGCAAAGTACAAAGTTCGTTTTGGATGGACAAAGTTAGTTGAAATAGACAGTTTTTGCATGAAAACTCATTCCTGGTGGAACTTCATAGCAAAGTACAAAGTTCGTTTTGGATGGACAAAGTTAGTTAAAATAGTCAGTTTTTGCATGAAAACTCATTCCTGGTGGAACTTCATAGCAAAGTACAAAGTTCGTTTTGGATGGATCAATTCAGTTGAAATAGACAGTTTTTGTATGAAAACTCATTCCTGGTGGAACTTCATAGCAAAGTACAAAGTTCGTTTTGGATGGACAAAGTTAGTTGAAATAGACAGTTTTTGCATGAAAACTCATTCCTGGTGGAACTTCATAGCAAAGTACAAAGTTCGTTTTGGATGGACAAAGTTAGTTGAAATAGACAGTTTTTGCATAAAAACTCATTCCTGGTGGAACTTCATAGCAAAGTACAAAGTTCGTTTTGGATGGACAAAGTTAGTTGAAATAGACAGTTTTTGCATAAAAACTCATTCCTGGTGGAACTTCATAGCAAAGTACAAAGTTCGTTTTGGATGGACAAAGTTAGTTGAAATAGACAGTTTTTGCATAAAAACTCATTCCTGGTGGAACTTCATAGCAAAGTACAAAGTTCGTTTTGGATGGATCAATTTAGTTGAAATAGACAGTTTTTGCATGAAAACTCATTCCTGGTGGAACTTCATAGCAAAGTACAAAGTTCGTTTTGGATGGACAAAGTTAGCTGAAATAGACAGTTCTTGCATGAAAACTCATTCCTGGTGGAACTTCATAGCAAAGTACAAAGTTCGTTTTGGATGGACAAAGTTAGTTGAAATAGACAGTTTTTGCATGAAAACTCATTCCTGGTGGAACTTCATAGCAAAGTACAAAGTTCGTTTTGGATGGACAAAGTTAGTTGAAATAGACAGTTTTTGCATGAAAACTCATTCCTGGTGGAACTTCATAGCAAAGTACAAAGTTCGTTTTGGATGGACAAAGTTAGTTGAAATAGACAGTTTTTGCATGAAAACTCATTCCTGGTGGAACTTCATAGCAAAGTACAAAGTTCGTTTTGGATGGACAAAGTTAGTTGAAATAGACAGTTTTTGCATAAAAACTCATTCCTGGTGGAACTTCATAGCAAAGTACAAAGTTCGTTTTGGATGGACAAAGTTAGTTGAAATAGACAGTTTTTGCATGAAAACTCATTCCTGGTGGAACTTCATAGCAAAGTACAAAGTTCGTTTTGGATGGACAAAGTTAGTTGAAATAGACAGTTTTTGCATGAAAACTCATTCCTGGTGGAACTTCATAGCAAAGTACAAAGTTCGTTTTGGATGGACAAAGTTAGTTGAAATAGACAGTTTTTGCATGAAAACTCATTCCTGGTGGAACTTCATAGCAAAGTACAAAGTTCGTTTTGGATGGACAAAGTTAGTTGAAATAGACAGTTTTTGCATGAAAACTCATTCCTGGTGGAACTTCATAGCAAAGTACAAAGTTCGTTTTGGATGGATCAATTTAGTTGAAATAGACAGTTTTTGCATAAAAACTCATTCCTGGTGGAACTTCATAGCAAAGTACAAAGTTCGTTTTGGATGGACAAAGTTAGTTGAGATAGACAGTTTTTGCATGAAAACTCATTCCTGGTGGAACTTCAAAGCTAAGTACAAAGTTCGTTTTGGATGGATGAATTTAGTTGAAATAGACAGTTTTTGCATGAAAACTCATTCCTGGTGGAACTTCATAGCAAAGTACAAAGTTCGTTTTGGATGGATCAATTTAGTTGAAATAGACAGTTTTTGCATGAAAACTCATTCCTGGTGGAACTTCATAGCAAAGTACAAAGTTCGTTTTGGATGGACAAAGTTAGTTGAAATAGACAGTTTTTGCATGGTAACACATTCCTGGTAGAACTTCATAGCAAAGTACAAAGTTCGTATCGGATGGACGAATTTAGTTGAAATAGACAGTTTTTGCATGAAAACTCATTCCTGGTGGAACTTCATAGCAAAGTACAAAATTCGTTTCGGATGGATCAATTTAGTTGAAATAGACAGTTCTTGCATGAAAACTCATTCCTGGTGGAACTTCATAGCAAAGAACAAAGTTCGTTTTGGATGGACAAAGTTAGTTGAAATAGACAGTTTTTGCATGAAAACTCATTCCTGGTGGAACTTCAAAGCAAAGTACAAAGTTCGTTTTGGATGGACAAAGTTAGTTGAAATAGACAGTTTTTGCATAAAAACTCATTCCTGGTGGAACTTCATAGCAAAGTACAAAGTTCGTTTTGGATGGATCAATTAAGTTGAAATAGACAGTTTTTGCATAAAAACTCATTCCTGGTGGAACTTCATAGCAAAGTACAAAATTCGTTTCGGATGTATCAATTTAGTTGAAATAGACAGTTTTTGCATGAAAACTCATTCCTGGTGGAACTTCATAGCAAAGTACAAAGTTCGTTTTGGATGGACAAAGTTAGTTGAAATAGACAGTTTTTGCATAAAAACTCATTCCTGGTGGAACTTCATAGCAAAGTACAAAGTTCGTTTTGGATGGACAAAGTTAGTTGAAATAGACAGTTTTTGCATGAAAACTCATTCCTGGTGGAACTTCATAGCAAAGTACAAAGTTCGTTTTGGATGGATGAATTTAGTTGAAATAGACAGTTTTTGCATGAAAACTCATTCCTGGTGGAACTTCATAGCAAAGTACAAAGTTCGTTTTGGATGGATCAATTTAGTTGAAATAGACAGTTTTTGCATGAAAACTCATTCCTGGTGGAACTTCATAGCAAAGTACAAAGTTCGTTTTGGATGGATCAATTTAGTTGAAATAGACAGTTTTTGCATGAAAACTCATTCCTGGTAGAACTTCATAGCAAAGTACAAAGTTCGTTTTGGATGGACAAAGTTAGTTGAAATAGACAGTTTTTGCATGAAAACTCATTCCTGGTGGAACTTCATAGCAAAGTACAAAGTTCGTTTTGGATGAACAAAGTTAGTTGAAATAGACAGTTTTTGCATAAAAACTCATTCCTGGTGGAACTTCATAGCAAAGTACAAAGTTCGTTTTGGATGGACAAAGTTAGTTGAAATAGACAGTTTTTGCATAAAAACTCATTCCTGGTGGAACTTCATAGCAAAGTACAAAGTTCGTTTTGGATGGACAAAGTTAGTTGAAATAGACAGTTCTTGCATGAAAACTCATTCCTGGTGGAACTTCATAGCAAAGTACAAAGTTCGTTTTGGATGGATCAATTTAGTTGAAATAGACAGTTTTTGCATGAAAACTCATTCCTGGTGGAACTTCATAGCAAAGTACAAAGTTCGTTTTGGATGGATCAATTTAGTTGAAATAGACAGTTTTTGCATGAAAACTCATTCCTGGTGGAACTTCATAGCAAAGTACAAAGTTCGTTTTGGATGGACAAAGTTAGTTGAAATAGACAGTTTTTGCATAAAAACTCATTCCTGGTGAAACTTCATAGCAAAGAACAAAGTTCGTTTTGGATGGACAAAGTTAGTTGAAATAGACAGTTTTTGCATGAAAACTCATTCCTGGTGGAACTTCATAGCAAAGTACAAAGTTCGTTTTGGATGGACAAAGTTAGTTGAAATAGACAGTTTTTGCATGAAAACTCATTCCTGGTGGAACTTCATAGCAAAGTACAAAGTTCGTTTTGGATGGACAAAGTTAGTTGAAATAGACAGTTTTTGCATGAAAACTCATTCCTGGTGGAACTTCATAGCAAAGTACAAAGTTCGTTTTGGATGGATCAATTTAGTTGAAATAGACAGTTTTTGCATGAAAACTCATTCCTGGTGGAACTTCATAGCAAAGTACAAAATTCGTTTTGGATGGACAAAGTTAGTTGAAATAGACAGTTTTTGCATGAAAACTCATTCCTGGTGGAACTTCATAGCAAAGTACAAAGTTCGTTTTGGATGGACAAAGTTAGTTGAAATAGACAGTTTTTGCATAAAAACTCATTCCTGGTGGAACTTCATAGCAAAGTACAAAGTTCGTTTTGGATGGACAAAGTTAGTTGAAATAGACAGTTTTTGCATGAAAACTCATTCCTGGTGGAACTTCATAGCAAAGTACAAAGTTCGTTTTGGATGGACAAAGTTAGTTGAAATAGACAGTTTTTGCATGAAAACTCATTCCTGGTGGAACTTCATAGCAAAGTACAAAGTTCGTTTTGGATGGACGAATTAAGTTGAAATAGACAGTTTTTGCATGAAAACTCATTCCTGGTGGAACTTCATAGCAAAGTACAAAGTTCGTTTTGGATGGATCAATTCAGTTGAAATAGACAGTTTTTGCATGAAAACTCATTCCTGGTGGAACTTCATAGCAAAGTACAAAGTTCGTTTTGGATGGATCAATTAAGTTGAAATAGACAGTTTTTGCATGAAAACTCATTCCTGGTGGAACTTCATAGCAAAGTACAAAGTTCGTTTTGGATGGACAAAGTTAGTTGAAATAGACAGTTTTTGCATGAAAACTCATTCCTGGTGGAACTTCATAGCAAAGTACAAAGTTCGTTTTGGATGGACAAAGTTAGTTAAAATAGACAGTTTTTGCATGAAAACTTATTCCTGGTGGAGCTTCATAGCAAAGTACAAAGTTCGTTTTGGATGGACAAAGTTAGTTGGAATAGACAGTTTTTGCATGAAAACTCATTCCTGGTGGAACTTCATAGCAAAGTACAAAGTTCGTTTTGGATGGACAAAGTTAGTTGAAATAGACAGTTTTTGCATGAAAACTCATTCCTGGTGGAACTTCATAGCAAAGTACAAAGTTCGTTTTGGATGGACAAAGTTAGTTGAAATAGACAGTTTTTGCATGAAAACTCATTCCTGGTGGAACTTCATAGCAAAGTACAAAGTTCGTTTTGGATGGACAAAGTTAGTTGAAATAGACAGTTTTTGCATGAAAACTCATTCCTGGTGGAACTTCAAAGCAAAGTACAAAGTTCGTTTTGGATGGATGAATTTAGTTGAAATAGACAGTTTTTGCATGAAAACTCATTCCTGGTGGAACTTCATAGCAAAGTACAAAATTCGTTTCGGATGGATCAATTTAGTTGAAATAGACAGTTCTTGCATGAAAACTCATTCCTGGTGGAACTTCATAGCAAAGTACAAAGTTCGTTTTGGATGGACAAAGTTAGTTGAAATAGACAGTTTTTGCATGAAAACTCATTCCTGGTAGAACTTCATAGCAAAGTACAAAGTTCGTATCGGATGGACGAATTTAGTTGAAATAGACAGTTTTTGCATGAAAACTCATTCCTGGTGGAACTTCATAGCAAAGTACAAAATTCGTTTCGGATGGATCAATTTAGTTGAAATAGACAGTTTTTGCATGAAAACTCATTCCTGGTGGAACTTCATAGCAAAGTACAAAGTTCTTTTTGGATGGACAAAGTTAGTTGAAATAGACAGTTTTTGCATAAAAACTCATTCCTGGTGGAACTTCATAGCAAAGTACAAAGTTCGTTTTGGATGGATGAATTTAGTTGAAATAGACAGTTTTTGCATGAAAACTCATTCCTGGTGGAACTTCATAGCAAAGTACAAAGTTCTTTTTGGATGGACAAAGTTAGTTGAAATAGACAGTTTTTGCATAAAAACTCATTCCTGGTGGAACTTCATAGCAAAGTACAAAGTTCGTTTTGGATGGACAAAGTTAGTTGAAATAGACAGTTTTTGCATAAAAACTCATTCCTGGTGGAACTTCATAGCAAAGTACAAAGTTCGTTTTGGATGGATGAATTTAGTTGAAATAGACAGTTTTTGCATGAAAACTCATTCCTGGTGGAACTTCATAGCAAAGTACAAAGTTCTTTTTGGATGGACAAAGTTAGTTGAAATAGACAGTTTTTGCATAAAAACTCATTCCTGGTGGAACTTCATAGCAAAGTACAAAGTTCTTTTTGGATGGACAAAGTTAGTTGAAATAGACAGTTTTTGCATGAAAACTCATTCCTGGTGGAACTTCATAGCAAAGTACAAAGTTCGTTTTGGATGGACAAAGTTAGTTGAAATAGACAGTTTTTGCATAAAAACTCATTCCTGGTGGAACTTCATAGCAAAGTACAAAGTTCGTTTTGGATGGATGAATTTAGTTGAAATAGACAGTTTTTGCATGAAAACTCATTCCTGGTAGAACTTCATAGCAAAGTACAAAGTTCGTATCGGATGGACGAATTTAGTTGAAATAGACAGTTTTTGCATGAAAACTCATTCCTGGTGGAACTTCATAGCAAAGTACAAAGTTCGTTTTGGATGGACAAAGTTAGTTGAAATAGACAGTTTTTGCATAAAAACTCATTCCTGGTGGAACTTCATAGCAAAGTACAAAGTTCGTTTTGGATGGACAAAGTTAGTTGAAATAGACAGTTTTTGCATAAAAACTCATTCCTGGTGGAACTTCATAGCAAAGTACAAAGTTCGTTTTGGATGGACAAAGTTAGTTGAAATAGACAGTTTTTGCATGAAAACTCATTCCTGGTGGAACTTCATAGCAAAGTACAAAGTTCGTTTTGGATGGACAAAGTTAGTTGAAATAGACAGTTTTTGCATGAAAACTCATTCCTGGTGGAACTTCATAGCAAAGTACAAAGTTCGTTTTGGATGGATGAATTTAGTTGAAATAGACAGTTTTGCATGAAAACTCATTCCTGGTTGAACTTCATAGCAAAGTACAAAGTTCGTTTTGGATGGACAAAGTTAGTTGAAATAGACAGTTTTTGCATGAAAACTCATTCCTGGTGGAACTTCATAGCAAAGTACAAAGTTCGTTTTGGATGGACAAAGTTAGTTGAAATAGACAGTTTTTGCATAAAAACTCATTCCTGGTGGAACTTCATAGCAAAGTACAAAGTTCGTTTTGGATGGACAAAGTTAGTTGAAATAGACAGTTTTTGCATGAAAACTCATTCCTGGTGGAACTTCATAGCAAAGTACAAAGTTCGTTTTGGATGGACGAATTAAGTTGAAATAGACAGTTTTTGCATGAAAACTCATTCCTGGTGGAACTTCATAGCAAAGTACAAAGTTCGTTTTGGATGGACAAAGTTAGTTGAAATAGACAGTTTTTGCATGAAAACTCATTCCTGGTGGAACTTCAAAGCAAAGTACAAAGTTCGTTTTGGATGGACAAAGTTAGTTGAAATAGACAGTTTTTGCATGAAAACTCATTCCTGGTAGAACTTCATAGCAAAGTACAAAGTTCGTATCGGATGGACGAATTTAGTTGAAATAGACAGTTTTGCATGAAAACTCATTCCTGGTGGAACTTCAAAGCAAAGTACAAAGTTCGTTTTGGATGGATGAATTTAGTTGAAATAGACAGTTTTGCATGAAAACTCATTCCTGGTGGAACTTCATAGCAAAGTACAAAGTTCGTTTTGGATGGACAAAGTTAGTTGAAATAGACAGTTTTTGCATGAAAACTCATTCCTGGTGGAACTTCATAGCAAAGTACAAAGTTCGTTTTGGATGGACAAAGTTAGTTGAAATAGACAGTTTTTGCATAAAAACTCATTCCTGGTGGAACTTCATAGCAAAGTACAAAGTTCGTTTTGGATGGACAAAGTTAGTTGAAATAGACAGTTTTTGCATGAAAACTCATTCCTGGTGGAACTTCATAGCAAAGTACAAAGTTCGTTTTGGATGGACAAAGTTAGTTGAAATAGACAGTTTTTGCATGAAAACTCATTCCTGGTGGAACTTCATAGCAAAGTACAAAGTTCGTTTTGGATGGATGAATTTAGTTGAAATAGACAGTTTTGCATGAAAACTCATTCCTGGTGGAACTTCAAAGCAAAGTACAAAGTTCGTTTTGGATGGATGAATTTAGTTGAAATAGACAGTTTTGCATGAAAACTCATTCCTGGTGGAACTTCATAGCAAAGTACAAAGTTCGTTTTGGATGGATCAATTTAGTTGAAATAGACAGTTTTTGCATGAAAACTCATTCCTGGTGGAACTTCATAGCAAAGTACAAAGTTCGTTTTGGATGGACAAAGTTAGTTGAAATAGACAGTTTTTGCATAAAAACTCATTCCTGGTGGAACTTCATAGCAAAGTACAAAGTTCGTTTTGGATGGACAAAGTTAGTTGAAATAGACAGTTTTTGCATGAAAACTCATTCCTGGTGGAACTTCATAGCAAAGTACAAAGTTCGTTTTGGATGGATGAATTTAGTTGAAATAGACAGTTTTTGCATGAAAACTCATTCCTGGTGGAACTTCATAGCAAAGTACAAAGTTCGTTTTGGATGGACAAAGTTAGTTGAAATAGACAGTTTTTGCATGAAAACTCATTCCTGGTGGAACTTCAAAGCAAAGTACAAAGTTCGTTTTGGATGGACAAAGTTAGTTGAAATAGACAGTTTTTGCATGAAAACTCATTCCTGGTAGAACTTCATAGCAAAGTACAAAGTTCGTATCGGATGGACGAATTTAGTTGAAATAGACAGTTTTTGCATGAAAACTCATTCCTGGTGGAACTTCATAGCAAAGTACAAAGTTCGTTTTGGATGGACAAAGTTAGTTGAAATAGACAGTTTTTGCATGAAAACTCATTCCTGGTGGAACTTCATAGCAAAGTACAAAGTTCGTTTTGGATGGACAAAGTTAGTTGAAATAGACAGTTTTTGCATAAAAACTCATTCCTGGTGGAACTTCATAGCAAAGTACAAAGTTCGTTTTGGATGGACAAAGTTAGTTGAAATAGACAGTTTTTGCATGAAAACTCATTCCTGGTGGAACTTCATAGCAAAGTACAAAGTTCGTTTTGGATGGACAAAGTTAGTTGAAATAGACAGTTTTTGCATGAAAACTCATTCCTGGTGGAACTTCATAGCAAAGTACAAAGTTCGTTTTGGATGAACAAAGTTAGTTGAAATAGACAGTTTTTGCATGAAAACTCATTCCTGGTGGAACTTCATAGCAAAGTACAAAGTTCGTTTTGGATGGATGAATTTAGTTGAAATAGACAGTTTTTGCATGAAAACTCATTCCTGGTGGAACTTCATAGCAAAGTACAAAGT
The DNA here is from genome assembly GCF_943734755.1 of Anopheles moucheti. Lineage (NCBI taxonomy): Eukaryota > Metazoa > Arthropoda > Insecta > Diptera > Culicidae > Anopheles > Anopheles moucheti. The sequence continues at coordinate 30,987 of NW_026453791.1, read as the reverse complement.
TCGTTTTGGATGGACATAGTTAGTTGAAATAGACAGTTTTTGCATGAAAACTCATTCCTGGTGGAACTTCATAGCAAAGTACAAAGTTCGTTTTGGATGGACAAAGTTAGTTGAAATAGACAGTTTTTGCATGAAAACTCATTCCTGGTGGAACTTCATAGCAAAGTACAAAGTTCGTTTTGGATGGACGAATTAAGTTGAAATAGACAGTTTTTGCATGAAAACTCATTCCTGGTGGAACTTCATAGCAAAGTACAAAGTTCGTTTTGGATGGACAAAGTTAGTTGAAATAGACAGTTTTTGCATGAAAACTCATTCCTGGTGGAACTTCATAGCAAAGTACAAAGTTCGTTTTGGATGGACAAAGTTAGTTGAAATAGACAGTTTTTGCATGAAAACTCATTCCTGGTGGAACTTCATAGCAAAGTACAAAGTTCGTTTTGGATGGACAAAGTTAGTTGAAGTAGACAGTTTTTGCATGAAAACTCATTCCTGGTGGAACTTCATAGCAAAGTACAAAGTTCGTTTTGGATGGACAAAGTTAGTTGAAATAGACAGTTTTTGCATGAAAACTCATTCCTGGTGGAACTTCATAGCAAAGTACAAAGTTCGTTTTGGATGGACAAAGTTAGTTGAAATAGACAGTTTTTGCATGAAAACTCATTCCTGGTGGAACTTCATAGCAAAGTACAAAGTTCGTTTTGGATGGACAAAGTTAGTTGAAGTAGACAGTTTTTGCATGAAAACTCATTCCTGGTGGAACTTCATAGCAAAGTACAAAGTTCGTTTTGGATGGACAAAGTTAGTTGAAATAGACAGTTTTTGCATGAAAACTCATTCCTGGTGGAACTTCATAGCAAAGTACAAAGTTCGTTTTGGATGGACAAAGTTAGTTGAAATAGACAGTTTTTGCATGAAAACTCATTCCTGGTGGAACTTCATAGCAAAGTACAAAGTTCGTTTTGGATGGACAAAGTTAGTTGAAAAAGACAGTTTTTGCATGAAAACTCATTCCTGGTGGAACTTCATAGCAAAGTACAAAGTTCGTTTTGGATGGACAAAGTTAGTTGAAATAGACAGTTTTTGCATGAAAACTCATTCCTGGTGGAACTTCATAGCAAAGTACAAAGTTCGTTTTGGATGGACAAAGTTAGTTGAAATAGACAGCTTTTGCATAAAAACTCATTCCTGGTGGAACTTCATAGCAAAGTACAAAGTTCGTTTTGGATGGATCAATTTAGTTGAAATAGACAGTTTTTGCATGAAAACTCATTCCTGGTGGAACTTCATAGCAAAGTACAAAGTTCGTTTTGGATGGACAAAGTTAGTTGAAATAGACAGTTTTTGCATGAAAACTCATTCCTGGTGGAACTTCATAGCAAAGTACAAAGTTCGTTTTGGATGGACAAAGTTAGTTGAAATAGACAGTTTTTGCATGAAAACTCATTCCTGGTGGAACTTCATAGCAAAGTACAAAGTTCGTTTTGGATGGATCAATTTAGTTGAAATAGACAGTTTTTGCATGAAAACTCATTCCTGGTGGAACTTCATAGCAAAGTACAAAGTTCGTTTTGGATGGACAAAGTTAGTTGAAATAGACAGTTTTTGCATGAAAACTCATTCCTGGTGGAACTTCATAGCAAAGTACAAAGTTCGTTTTGGATGGATCAATTTAGTTGAAATAGACAGTTTTTGCATAAAAACTCATTCCTGGTGGAACTTCATAGCAAAGTACAAAGTTCGTTTTGGATGGACGAATTAAGTTGAAATAGACAGTTTTTGCATGAAAACTCATTCCTGGTGGAACTTCATAGCAAAGTACAAAGTTCGTTTTGGATGGACAAAGTTAGTTGAAATAGACAGTTTTTGCATGAAAACTCATTCCTGGTGGAACTTCATAGCAAAGTACAAAGTTCGTTTTGGATGGACAAAGTTAGTTGAAATAGACAGTTTTTGCATGAAAACTCATTCCTGGTGGAACTTCATAGCAAAGTACAAAGTTCGTAACGGATGCACCAATTTAGTTGAAATAGACAGTTTTTGCATGAAAACTCATTCCTGGTGGAACTTCATAGCAAAGTACAAAGTTCGTTTTGGATGGATCAATTTAGTTGAAATAGACAGTTTTTGCATGAAAACTCATTCCTGGTGGAACTTCATAGCAAAGTACAAAGTTCGTTTTGGATGGACAAAGTTAGTTGAAATAGACAGTTTTTGCATGAAAACTCATTCCTGGTGGAACTTCATAGCAAAGTACAAAGTTCGTTTTGGATGGACAAAGTTAGTTGAAATAGACAGTTTTTGCATGAAAACTCATTCCTGGTGGAACTTCATAGCAAAGTACAAAGTTCGTTTTGGATGGATCAATTTAGTTGAAATAGACAGTTTTTGCATGAAAACTCATTCCTGGTGGAACTTCATAGCAAAGTACAAAGTTCGTTTTGGATGGACGAATTAAGTTGAAATAGACAGTTTTTGCATGAAAACTCATTCCTGGTGGAACTTCATAGCAAAGTACAAAGTTCGTTTTGCATGGACAAAGTTAGTTGAAATAGACAGTTTTTGCATGAAAACTCATTCCTGGTGGAACTTCATAGCAAAGTACAAAGTTCGTTTTGGATGGACAAAGTTAGTTGAAATAGACAGTTTTTGCATGAAAACTCATTCCTGGTGGAACTTCATAGCAAAGTACAAAGTTCGTTTTGGATGGACAAAGTTAGTTGAAGTAGACAGTTTTTGCATGAAAACTCATTCCTGGTGGAACTTCATAGCAAAGTACAAAGTTCGTTTTGGATGGACAAAGTTAGTTGAAATAGACAGTTTTTGCATGAAAACTCATTCCTGGTGGAACTTCATAGCAAAGTACAAAGTTCGTTTTGGATGGACAAAGTTAGTTGAAATAGACAGTTTTTGCATGAAAACTCATTCCTGGTGGAACTTCATAGCAAAGTACAAAGTTCGTTTTGGATGGACAAAGTTAGTTGAAATAGACAGTTTTTGCATGAAAACTCATTCCTGGTGGAACTTCATAGCAAAGTACAAAGTTCGTTTTGGATGGACAAAGTTAGTTGAAAAAGAAAGTTTTTGCATGAAAACTCATTCCTGGTGGAACTTCATAGCAAAGTACAAAGTTCGTTTTGGATGGACAAAGTTAGTTGAAATAGACAGTTTTTGCATGAAAACTCATTCCTGGTGGAACTTCATAGCAAAGTACAAAGTTCGTTTTGGATGGACAAAGTTAGTTGAAATAGACAGTTTTTGCATGAAAACTCATTCCTGGTGGAACTTCATAGCAAAGTACAAAGTTCGTTTTGGATAGATCAATTTAGTTGAAATAGACAGTTTTTGCATGAAAACTCATTCCTGGTGGAACTTCATAGCAAAGTACAAAGTTCGTTTTGGATGGACAAAGTTAGTTGAAATAGACAGTTTTTGCATGAAAACTCATTCCTGGTGGAACTTCATAGCAAAGTACAAAGTTCGTTTTGGATGGATCAATTTAGTTGAAATAGACAGTTTTTGCATAAAAACTCATTCCTGGTGGAACTTCATAGCAAAGTACAAAGTTCGTTTTGGATGGACGAATTAAGTTGAAATAGACAGTTTTTGCATGAAAACTCATTCCTGGTGGAACTTCATAGCAAAGTACAAAGTTCGTTTTGGATGGACAAAGTTAGTTGAAATAGACAGTTTTTGCATGAAAACTCATTCCTGGTGGAACTTCATAGCAAAGTACAAAGTTCGTTTTGGATGGACAAAGTTAGTTGAAATAGACAGTTTTTGCATAAAAACTCATTCCTGGTGGAACTTCATAGCAAAGTACAAAGTTCGTTTTGGATGGACAAAGTTAGTTGAAATAGACAGTTTTTGCATAAAAACTCATTCCTGGTGGAACTTCATAGCAAAGTACAAAGTTCGTTTTGGATGGACAAAGTTAGTTGAAATAGACAGTTTTTGCATGAAAACTCATTCCTAGTGGAACTTCATAGCAAAGTACAAAGTTCGTTTTGGATGGATCAATTTAGTTGAAATAGACAGTTTTTGCATGAAAACTCATTCCTGGTGGAACTTCATAGCAAAGTACAAAGTTCGTTTTGGATGGATCAATTAAGTTGAAATAGACAGTTTTTGTATGAAAACTCATTCCTGGTGGAACTTCATAGCAAAGTACAAAGTTCGAATCAGATGGACAAAGTTAGTTGAAATAGACAGTTTTTGCATGAAAACTCATTCCTGGTGGAACTTCATAGCAAAGTACAAAGTTCGTTTTGGATGGACAAAGTTAGTTGAAATAGACAGTTTTTGCATAAAAACTCATTCCTGGTGGAACTTCATAGCAAAGTACAAAGTTCGTTTTGGATGGACAAAGTTAGTTGAAATAGACAGTTTTTGCATAAAAACTCATTCCTGGTGGAACTTCATAGCAAAGTACAAAGTTCGTTTTGGATGGACAAAGTTAGTTGAAATAGACAGTTTTTGCATGAAAACTCATTCCTGGTGGAACTTCATAGCAAAGTACAAAGTTCGTTTTGGATGGATCAATTTAGTTGAAATAGACAGTTTTTGCATGAAAACTCATTCCTGGTGGAACTTCATAGCAAAGTACAAAGTTCGTTTTGGATGGATCAATTAAGTTGAAATAGACAGTTTTTGTATGAAAACTCATTCCTGGTGGAACTTCATAGCAAAGTACAAAGTTCGAATCAGATGGACAAAGTTAGTTGAAATAGACAGTTTTTGCATGAAAACTCATTCCTGGTGGAACTTCATAGCAAAGTACAAAGTTCGTTTTGGATGGACAAAGTTAGTTGAAATAGACAGTTTTTGCATGAAAACTCATTCCTGGTGGAACTTCATAGCAAAGTACAAAGTTCGTTTTGGATGGATCAATTTAGTTGAAATAGACAGTTTTTGCATGAAAACTCATTCCTGGTGGAACTTCATAGCAAAGTACAAAGTTCGTTTTGGATGGATCAATTTAGTTGAAATAGACAGTTTTTGCATAAAAACTCATTCCTGGTGGAACTTCATAGCAAAGTACAAAGTTCGTTTTGGATGGATCAATTTAGTTGAAATAGACAGTTTTTGCATAAAAACTCATTCCTGGTGGAACTTCATAGCAAAGTACAAAGTTCGTTTTGGATGGACAAAGTTAGTTGAAATTGACAGTTTTTGCATGAAAACTCATTCCTGGTGGAACTTCATAGCAAAGTACAAAGTTCGTTTTGGATGGATCAATTTAGTTGAAATAGACAGTTTTTGCATAAAAACTCATTCCTGGTGGAACTTCATAGCAAAGTACAAAGTTCGTTTTGGATGGATCAATTTAGTTGAAATAGACAGTTTTTGCATAAAAACTCATTCCTGGTGGAACTTCATAGCAAAGTACAAAGTTCGTTTTGGATGGATCAATTTAGTTGAAATAGACAGTTTTTGCATGAAAACTCATTCCTGGTGGAACTTCATAGCAAAGTACAAAGTTCGTTTTGGATGGACAAAGTTAGTTGAAATAGACAGTTTTTGCATGAAAACTCATTCCTGGTGGAACTTCATAGCAAAGTACAAAGTTCGTTTTGGATGGATCAATTTAGTTGAAATAGACAGTTTTTGCATAAAAACTCATTCCTGGTGGAACTTCATAGCAAAGTACAAAGTTCGTTTTGGATGGATCAATTTAGTTGAAATAGACAGTTTTTGCATAAAAACTCATTCCTGGTGGAACTTCATAGCAAAGTACAAAGTTCGTTTTGGATGGATCAATTTAGTTGAAATAGACAGTTTTTGCATAAAAACTCATTCCTGGTGGAACTTCATAGCAAAGTACAAAGTTCGTTTTGGATGGATCAATTTAGTTGAAATAGACAGTTTTTGCATAAAAACTCATTCCTGGTGGAACTTCATAGCAAAGTACAAAGTTCGTTTTGGATGGATCAATTTAGTTGAAATAGACAGTTTTTGCATAAAAACTCATTCCTGGTGGAACTTCATAGCAAAGTACAAAGTTCGTTTTGGATGGATCAATTTAGTTGAAATAGACAGTTTTTGCATAAAAACTCATTCCTGGTGGAACTTCATAGCAAAGTACAAAGTTCGTTTTGGATGGATCAATTTAGTTGAAATAGACAGTTTTTGCATAAAAACTCATTCCTGGTGGAACTTCATAGCAAAGTACAAAGTTCGTTTTGGATGGATCAATTTAGTTGAAATAGACAGTTTTTGCATAAAAACTCATTCCTGGTGGAACTTCATAGCAAAGTACAAAGTTCGTTTTGGATGGATCAATTTAGTTGAAATAGACAGTTTTTGCATAAAAACTCATTCCTGGTGGAACTTCATAGCAAAGTACAAAGTTCGTTTTGGATGGATCAATTTAGTTGAAATAGACAGTTTTTGCATAAAAACTCATTCCTGGTGGAACTTCATAGCAAAGTACAAAGTTCGTTTTGGATGGATCAATTTAGTTGAAATAGACAGTTTTTGCATAAAAACTCATTCCTGGTGGAACTTCATAGCAAAGTACAAAGTTCGTTTTGGATGGATCAATTTAGTTGAAATAGACAGTTTTTGCATAAAAACTCATTCCTGGTGGAACTTCATAGCAAAGTACAAAGTTCGTTTTGGATGGACAAAGTTAGTTGAAATAGACAGTTTTTGCATGAAAACTCATTCCAGGTGGAACTTCATAGCAAAGTACAAAGTTCGTTTTGGATGGATCAATTTAGTTGAAATAGACAGTTTTTGCATAAAAACTCATTCCTGGTGGAACTTCATAGCAAAGTACAAAGTTCGTTTTGGATGGATCAATTTAGTTGAAATAGACAGTTTTTGCATAAAAACTCATTCCTGGTGGAACTTCATAGCAAAGTACAAAGTTCGTTTTGGATGGATCAATTTAGTTGAAATAGACAGTTTTTGCATAAAAACTCATTCCTGGTGGAACTTCATAGCAAAGTACAAAGTTCGTTTTGGATGGATCAATTTAGTTGAAATAGACAGTTTTTGCATAAAAACTCATTCCTGGTGGAACTTCATAGCAAAGTACAAAGTTCGTTTTGGATGGACGAATTAAGTTGAAATAGACAGTTTTTGCATAAAAACTCATTCCTGGTGGAACTTCATAGCAAAGTACAAAGTTCGTTTTGGATGGATCAATTTAGTTGAAATAGACAGTTTTTGTATGAAAACTCATTCCTGGTGGAACTTCATAGTAAAGTACAAAGTTCGTTTTGGATGGACAAAGTTAGTTGAAATAGACAGTTTTTGCATGAAAACTCCTTCCAGGTGGAACTTCATAGCAAAGTACAAAGTTCGTTTTGGATGGATCAATTTAGTTGAAATAGACAGTTTTTGCATAAAAACTCATTCCTGGTGGAACTTCATAGCAAAGTACAAAGTTCGTTTTGGATGGATCAATTTAGTTGAAATAGACAGTTTTTGCATGAAAACTCATTCCTGGTGGAACTTCATAGCAAAGTACAAAGTTCGTTTTGGATGGATCAATTTAGTTGAAATAGACAGTTTTTGCATGAAAACTCATTCCTGGTGGAACTTCATAGCAAAGTACAAAGTTCGTTTTGGATGGACAAAGTTAGTTGAAATAGACAGTTTTTGCATGAAAACTCATTCCTGGTGGAACTTCATAGCAAAGTACAAAGTTCGTTTTGGATGGACAAAGTTAGTTGAAATAGACAGTTTTTGCATAAAAACTCATTCCTGGTGGAACTTCATAGCAAAGTACAAAGTTCGTTTTGGATGGATCAATTTAGTTGAAATAGACAGTTTTTGCATAAAAACTCATTCCTGGTGGAACTTCATAGCAAAGTACAAAGTTCGTTTTGGATGGATCAATTTAGTTGAAATAGACAGTTTTTGCATAAAAACTCATTCCTGGTGGAACTTCATAGCAAAGTACAAAGTTCGTTTTGGATGGATCAATTTAGTTGAAATAGACAGTTTTTGCATAAAAACTCATTCCTGGTGGAACTTCATAGCAAAGTACAAAGTTCGTTTTGGATGGACAAAGTTAGTTGAAATAGACAGTTTTTGTATGAAAACTCATTCCTGGTGGAACTTCATAGCAAAGTACAAAGTTCGTTTTGGATGGATCAATTTAGTTGAAATAGACAGTTTTTGCATAAAAACTCATTCCTGGTGGAACTTCATAGCAAAGTACAAAGTTCGTTTTGGATGGACAAAGTTAGTTGAAATAGACAGTTTTTGCATAAAAACTCATTCCTGGTGGAACTTCATAGCAAAGTACAAAGTTCGTTTTGGATGGATCAATTTAGTTGAAATAGACAGTTTTTGCATAAAAACTCATTCCTGGTGGAACTTCATAGCAAAGTAGAAAGTTCGTTTTGGATGGATCAATTTAGTTGAAATAGACAGTTTTTGCATAAAAACTCATTCCTGGTGGAACTTCATAGCAAAGTACAAAGTTCGTTTTGGATGGACGAATTAAGTTGAAATAGACAGTTTTTGCATAAAAACTCATTCCTGGTGGAACTTCATAGCAAAGTACAAAGTTCGTTTTGGATGGATCAATTTAGTTGAAATAGACAGTTTTTGCATGAAAACTCCTTCCAGGTGGAACTTCATAGCAAAGTACAAAGTTCGTTTTGGATGGATCAATTTAGTTGAAATAGACAGTTTTTGCATAAAAACTCATTCCTGGTGGAACTTCATAGCAAAGTACAAAGTTCGTTTTGGATGGATCAATTTAGTTGAAATAGACAGTTTTTGCATGAAAACTCATTCCTGGTGGAACTTCATAGCAAAGTACAAAGTTCGTTTTGGATGGATCAATTTAGTTGAAATAGACAGTTTTTGCATGAAAACTCATTCCTGGTGGAACTTCATAGCAAAGTACAAAGTTCGTTTTGGATGGACAAAGTTAGTTGAAATAGACAGTTTTTGCATGAAAACTCATTCCTGGTGGAACTTCATAGCAAAGTACAAAGTTCGTTTTGGATGGATCAATTTAGTTGAAATAGACAGTTTTTGCATAAAAACTCATTCCTGGTGGAACTTCATAGCAAAGTACAAAGTTCGTTTTGGATGGACGAATTAAGTTGAAATAGACAGTTTTTGCATGGTAACACATTCCTGGTAGAACTACATAGCAAAGTACAAAGTTCGTATCGGATGGACGAAATTAGTTAAAATAGACAGTTTTTGCATGGTAACACATTCCTGGTAGAACTGCATAGTAAAGTACAAAGTTCGTATCGGATGGACAAAGTTAGTTGAAATAGACAGTTTTTGCATGAAAACTCATTCCTGGTGGAACTTCATAGCAAAGTACAAAGTTCGTTTTGGATGGACAAAGTTAGTTGAAATAGACAGTTTTTGCATAAAAACTCATTCCTGGTGGAACTTCATAGCAAAGTACAAAGTTCGTTTTGGATGGATCAATTTAGTTGAAATAGACAGTTTTTGCATGAAAACTCATTCCTGGTGGAACTTCATAGCAAAGTACAAAGTTCGTTTTGGATGGACGAATTAAGTTGAAATAGACAGTTTTTGCATGGTAACACATTCCTGGTAGAACTACATAGCAAAGTACAAAGTTCGTATCGGATGGACGAAATTAGTTAAAATAGACAGTTTTTGCATGGTAACACATTCCTGGTAGAACTGCATAGTAAAGTACAAAGTTCGTTTTGGATGGATCAATTTAGTTGAAATAGACAGTTTTTGCATGAAAACTCCTTCCAGGTGGAACTTCATAGCAAAGTACAAAGTTCGTTTTGGATGGATCAATTTAGTTGAAATAGACAGTTTTTGCATGAAAACTCATTCCTGGTGGAACTTCATAGCAAAGTACAAAGTTCGTTTTGGATGGATCAATTTAGTTGAAATAGACAGTTTTTGCATGAAAACTCATTCCTGGTGGAACTTCATAGCAAAGTACAAAGTTCGTTTTGGATGGACAAAGTTAGTTGAAATAGACAGTTTTTGCATAAAAACTCATTCCTGGTGGAACTTCATAGCAAAGTACAAAGTTCGTTTTGGATGGATCAATTTAGTTGAAATAGACAGTTTTTGCATAAAAACTCATTCCTGGTGGAACTTCATAGCAAAGTACAAAGTTCGTTTTGGATGGATCAATTTAGTTGAAATAGACAGTTTTTGCATGAAAACTCATTCCTGGTGGAACTTCATAGCAAAGTACAAAGTTCGTTTTGGATGGACAAAGTTAGTTGAAATAGACAGTTTTTGCATGAAAACTCATTCCTGGTGGAACTTCATAGTAAAGTACAAAGTTCGTTTTGGATGGACAAAGTTAGTTGAAATAGACAGTTTTTGCATGAAAACTCATTCCTGGTGGAACTTCATAGCAAAGTACAAAGTTCGTTTTGGATGGACAAAGTTAGTTGAAATAGACAGTTTTTGCATGAAAACTCCTTCCAGGTGGAACTTCATAGCAAAGTACAAAGTTCGTTTTGGATGGATCAATTTAGTTGAAATAGACAGTTTTTGCATAAAAACTCATTCCTGGTGGAACTTCATAGCAAAGTACAAAGTTCGTTTTGGATGGATCAATTTAGTTGAAATAGACAGTTTTTGCATAAAAACTCATTCCTGGTGGAACTTCATAGCAAAGTACAAAGTTCGTTTTGGATGGATCAATTTAGTTGAAATAGACAGTTTTTGCATGAAAACTCATTCCTGGTGGAACTTCATAGCAAAGTACAAAGTTCGTTTTGGATGGACAAAGTTAGTTGAAATAGACAGTTTTTGCATGAAAACTCATTCCTGGTGGAACTTCATAGCAAAGTACAAAGTTCGTTTTGGATGGACAAAGTTAGTTGAAATAGACAGTTTTTGCATGAAAACTCATTCCTGGTGGAACTTCATAGTAAAGTACAAAGTTCGTTTTGGATGGACAAAGTTAGTTGAAATAGACAGTTTTTGCATGAAAACTCATTCCTGGTGGAACTTCATAGCAAAGTACAAAGTTCGTTTTGGATGGACAAAGTTAGTTGAAATAGACAGTTTTTGCATGAAAACTCCTTCCAGGTGGAACTTCATAGCAAAGTACAAAGTTCGTTTTGGATGGATCAATTTAGTTGAAATAGACAGTTTTTGCATAAAAACTCATTCCTGGTGGAACTTCATAGCAAAGTACAAAGTTCGTTTTGGATGGATCAATTTAGTTGAAATAGACAGTTTTTGCATAAAAACTCATTCCTGGTGGAACTTCATAGCAAAGTACAAAGTTCGTTTTGGATGGATCAATTTAGTTGAAATAGACAGTTTTTGCATAAAAACTCATTCCTGGTGGAACTTCATAGCAAAGTACAAAGTTCGTTTTGGATGGATCAATTTAGTTGAAATAGACAGTTTTTGCATAAAAACTCATTCCTGGTGGAACTTCATAGCAAAGTACAAAGTTCGTTTTGGATGGATCAATTTAGTTGAAATAGACAGTTTTTGCATGAAAACTCATTCCTGGTGGAACTTCATAGCAAAGTACAAAGTTCGTTTTGGATGGACAAAGTTAGTTGAAATAGACAGTTTTTGCATGAAAACTCCTTCCAGGTGGAACTTCATAGCAAAGTACAAAGTTCGTTTTGGATGGATCAATTTAGTTGAAATAGACAGTTTTTGCATGAAAACTCATTCCTGGTGGAACTTCATAGCAAAGTACAAAGTTCGTTTTGGATGGACAAAGTTAGTTGAAATAGACAGTTTTTGCATGAAAACTCATTCCTGGTGGAACTTCATAGCAAAGTACAAAGTTCGTTTTGGATGGACAAAGTTAGTTGAAATAGACAGTTTTTGCATGAAAACTCATTCCTGGTGGAACTTCATAGCAAAGTACAAAGTTCGTTTTGGATGGACAAAGTTAGTTGAAATAGACAGTTTTTGCATGAAAACTCATTCCTGGTGGAACTTCATAGCAAAGTACAAAGTTCGTTTTGGATGGACAAAGTTAGTTGAAATAGACAGTTTTTGCATGAAAACTCATTCCTGGTGGAACTTCATAGCAAAGTACAAAGTTCGTTTTGGATGGATCAATTTAGTTGAAATAGACAGTTTTTGCATGAAAACTCATTCCTGGTGGAACTTCATAGCAAAGTACAAAGTTCGTTTTGGATGGACAAAGTTAGTTGAAATAGACAGTTTTTGCATAAAAACTCATTCCTGGTGGAACTTCATAGCAAAGTACAAAGTTCGTTTTGGATGGATCAATTTAGTTGAAATAGACAGTTTTTGCATGAAAACTCATTCCTGGTGGAACTTCATAGCAAAGTACAAAGTTCGTTTTGGATGGACAAAGTTAGTTGAAATAGACAGTTTTTGCATGAAAACTCATTCCTGGTGGAACTTCATAGCAAAGTACAAAGTACGTTTTGGATGGACAAAGTTAGTTGAAATAGACAGTTTTTGTATGAAAACTCATTCCTGGTGGAACTTCATAGCAAAGTACAAAGTTCGTTTTGGATGGACAAAGTTAGTTGAAATAGACAGTTTTTGCATGAAAACTCCTTCCAGGTGGAACTTCATAGCAAAGTACAAAGTTCGTTTTGGATGGATCAATTTAGTTGAAATAGACAGTTTTTGCATAAAAACTCATTCCTGGTGGAACTTCATAGCAAAGTACAAAGTTCGTTTTGGATGGATCAATTTAGTTGAAATAGACAGTTTTTGCATGAAAACTCATTCCTGGTGGAACTTCATAGCAAAGTACAAAGTTCGTTTTGGATGGACAAAGTTAGTTGAAATAGACAGTTTTTGCATGAAAACTCATTCCTGGTGGAACTTCATAGCAAAGTACAAAGTTCGTTTTGGATGGATCAATTTAGTTGAAATAGACAGTTTTTGCATAAAAACTCATTCCTGGTGGAACTTCATAGCAAAGTACAAAGTTCGTTTTGGATGGATCAATTTAGTTGAAATAGACAGTTTTTGCATGAAAACTCATTCCTGGTGGAACTTCATAGCAAAGTACAAAGTTCGTTTTGGATGGACAAAGTTAGTTGAAATAGACAGTTTTTGCATGAAAACTCATTCCTGGTGGAACTTCATAGCAAAGTACAAAGTTCGTTTTGGATGGACAAAGTTAGTTGAAATAGACAGTTTTTGCATGAAAACTCATTCCTGGTGGAACTTCATAGTAAAGTACAAAGTTCGTTTTGGATGGACAAAGTTAGTTGAAATAGACAGTTTTTGCATGAAAACTCATTCCTGGTGGAACTTCATAGCAAAGTACAAAGTTCGTTTTGGATGGACAAAGTTAGTTGAAATAGACAGTTTTTGCATGAAAACTCCTTCCAGGTGGAACTTCATAGCAAAGTACAAAGTTCGTTTTGGATGGATCAATTTAGTTGAAATAGACAGTTTTTGCATAAAAACTCATTCCTGGTGGAACTTCATAGCAAAGTACAAAGTTCGTTTTGGATGGATCAATTTAGTTGAAATAGACAGTTTTTGCATAAAAACTCATTCCTGGTGGAACTTCATAGCAAAGTACAAAGTTCGTTTTGGATGGATCAATTTAGTTGAAATAGACAGTTTTTGCATAAAAACTCATTCCTGGTGGAACTTCATAGCAGAGTACAAAGTTCGTTTTGGATGGATCAATTTAGTTGAAATAGACAGTTTTTGCATAAAAACTCATTCCTGGTGGAACTTCATAGCAAAGTACAAAGTTCGTTTTGGATGGATCAATTTAGTTGAAATAGACAGTTTTTGCATAAAAACTCATTCCTGGTGGAACTTCATAGCAAAGTACAAAGTTCGTTTTGGATGGATCAATTTAGTTGAAATAGACAGTTTTTGCATGAAAACTCATTCCTGGTGGAACTTCATAGCAAAGTACAAAGTTCGTTTTGGATGGACAAAGTTAGTTGAAATAGACAGTTTTTGCATGAAAACTCATTCCTGGTGGAACTTCATAGCAAAGTACAAAGTTCGTTTTGGATGGCTCAATTTAGTTGAAATAGACAGTTTTTGCATAAAAACTCATTCCTGGTGGAACTTCATAGCAAAGTACAAAGTTCGTTTTGGATGGATCAATTTAGTTGAAATAGACAGTTTTTGCATGAAAACTCATTCCTGGTGGAACTTCATAGCAAAGTACAAAGTTCGTTTTGGATGGACAAAGTTAGTTGAAATAGACAGTTTTTGCATGAAAACTCATTCCTGGTGGAACTTCATAGCAAAGTACAAAGTTCGTTTTGGATGGACAAAGTTAGTTGAAATAGACAGTTTTTTGCATGAAAACTCATTCCTGGTGGAACTTCATAGCAAAGTACAAAGTTCGTTTTGGATGGACAAAGTTAGTTGAAATAGACAGTTTTTGCATGAAAACTCATTCCTGGTGGAACTTCATAGCAAAGTACAAAGTTCGTTTTGGATGGACAAAGTTAGTTGAAATAGACAGTTTTTGCATGAAAACTCATTCCTGGTGGAACTTCATAGCAAAGTACAAAGTTCGTTTTGGATGGACAAAGTTAGTTGAAATAGACAGTTTTTGCATGAAAACTCATTCCTGGTGGAACTTCATAGTAAAGTACAAAGTTCGTTTTGGATGGACAAAGTTAGTTGAAATAGACAGTTTTTGCATGAAAACTCATTCCTGGTGGAACTTCATAGCAAAGTACAAAGTTCGTTTTGGATGGACAAAGTTAGTTGAAATAGACAGTTTTTGCATGAAAACTCATTCCTGGTGGAACTTCATAGCAAAGTACAAAGTTCGTTTTGGATGGACAAAGTTAGTTGAAATAGACAGTTTTTGCATGAAAACTCATTCCTGGTGGAACTTCATAGTAAAGTACAAAGTTCGTTTTGGATGGACAAAGTTAGTTGAAATAGACAGTTTTTGCATGAAAACTCATTCCTGGTGGAACTTCATAGCAAAGTACAAAGTTCGTTTTGGATGGACAAAGTTAGTTGAAATAGACAGTTTTTGCATGAAAACTCCTTCCAGGTGGAACTTCATAGCAAAGTACAAAGTTCGTTTTGGATGGATCAATTTAGTTGAAATAGACAGTTTTTGCATAAAAACTCATTCCTGGTGGAACTTCATAGCAAAGTACAAAGTTCGTTTTGGATGGATCAATTTAGTTAAAATAGACAGTTTTTGCATAAAAACTCATTCCTGGTGGAACTTCATAGCAAAGTACAAAGTTCGTTTTGGATGGATCAATTTAGTTGAAATAGACAGTTTTTGCATAAAAACTCATTCCTGGTGGAACTTCATAGCAGAGTACAAAGTTCGTTTTGGATGGATCAATTTAGTTGAAATAGACAGTTTTTGCATAAAAACTCATTCCTGGTGGAACTTCATAGCAAAGTACAAAGTTCGTTTTGGATGGATCAATTTAGTTGAAATAGACAGTTTTTGCATAAAAACTCATTCCTGGTGGAACTTCATAGCAAAGTACAAAGTTCGTTTTGGATGGATCAATTTAGTTGAAATAGACAGTTTTTGCATGAAAACTCATTCCTGGTGGAACTTCATAGCAAAGTACAAAGTTCGTTTTGGATGGACAAAGTTAGTTGAAATAGACAGTTTTTGCATGAAAACTCATTCCTGGTGGAACTTCATAGCAAAGTACAAAGTTCGTTTTGGATGGCTCAATTTAGTTGAAATAGACAGTTTTTGCATAAAAACTCATTCCTGGTGGAACTTCATAGCAAAGTACAAAGTTCGTTTTGGATGGATCAATTTAGTTGAAATAGACAGTTTTTGCATGAAAACTCATTCCTGGTGGAACTTCATAGCAAAGTACAAAGTTCGTTTTGGATGGACAAAGTTAGTTGAAATAGACAGTTTTTGCATGAAAACTCATTCCTGGTGGAACTTCATAGCAAAGTACAAAGTTCGTTTTGGATGGACGAATTAAGTTGAAATAGACAGTTTTTGTATGAAAACTCATTCCTGGTGGAACTTCATAGCAAAGTACAAAGTTCGTTTTGGATGGACAAAGTTAGTTGAAATAGACAGTTTTTGCATAAAAACTCATTCCTGGTGGAACTTCATAGCAAAGTACAAAGTTCGTTTTGGATGGATCAATTTAGTTGAAATAGACAGTTTTTGTATGAAAACTCATTCCTGGTGGAACTTCATAGCAAAGTACAAAGTTCGTTTTGGATGGATCAATTTAGTTGAAATAGACAGTTTTTGCATGAAAACTCATTCCTGGTGGAACTTCATAGCAAAGTACAAAGTTCGTTTTAGATGGACAAAGTTAGTTGAAATAGACAGTTTTTGCATAAAAACTCATTCCTGGTGGAACTTCATAGCAAAGTACAAAGTTCGTTTTGGATGGATCAATTTAGTTGAAATAGACAGTTCTTGCATGAAAACTCATTCCTGGTGGAACTTCATAGCAAAGTACAAAGTTCGTTTTGGATGGACAAAGTTAGTTGAAATAGACAGTTTTTGCATGAAAACTCATTCCTGGTGGAACTTCATAGCAAAGTACAAAGTTCGTTTTAGATGGACAAAGTTAGTTGAAATAGACAGTTTTTGCATGAAAACTCATTCCTGGTGGAACTTCATAGCAAAGTACAAAGTTCGTTTTGGATGGACGAATTAAGTTAAAATAGACAGTTTTTGTATGAAAACTCATTCCTGGTGGAACTTCATAGCAAAGTACAAAGTTCGTTTTGGATGGACAAAGTTAGTTGAAATAGACAGTTTTTGCATGAAAACTCATTCCTGGTGGAACTTCATAGCAAAGTACAAAGTTCGTTTTGGATGGATCAATTTAGTTGAAATAGACAGTTTTTGCATGAAAACTCATTCCTGGTGGAACTTCATAGCAAAGTACAAAGTTCGTTTGAGATGGACAAAGTTAGTTGAAATAGACAGTTTTTGCATGAAAACTCATTCCTGGTGGAACTTCATAGCAAAGTACAAAGTTCGTTTTGGATGGACAAAGTTAGTTGAAATAGACAGTTTTTGCATAAAAACTCATTCCTGGTGGAACTTCATAGCAAAGTACAAAGTTCGTTTTGGATGGATCAATTTTGTTGAAATAGACAGTTTTTGCATGAAAACTCATTCCTGGTGGAACTTCATAGCAAAGTACAAAGTTCTTTTTGGATGGACAAAGTTAGTTGAAATAGACAGTTTTTGCATGAAAACTCATTCCTGGTGGAACTTCATAGCAAAGTACAAAGTTCGTTTTGGATGGACGAATTAAGTTGAAATAGACAGTTTTTGTATGAAAACTCATTCCTGGTGGAACTTCATAGCAAAGTACAAAGTTCGTTTTGGATGGACAAAGTTAGTTGAAATAGACAGTTTTTGCATGAAAACTCATTCCTGGTGGAACTTCATAGCAAAGTACAAAGTTCGTTTTGGATGGATCAATTTAGTTGAAATAGACAGTTTTTGCATGAAAACTCATTCCTGGTGGAACTTCATAGCAAAGTACAAAGTTCGTTTTAGATGGACAAAGTTAGTTGAAATAGACAGTTTTTGCATGAAAACTCATTCCTGGTGGAACTTCATAGCAAAGTACAAAGTTCGTTTTAGATGGACAAAGTTAGTTGAAATAGACAGTTTTTGCATAAAAACTCATTCCTGGTGGAACTTCATAGCAAAGTACAAAGTTCGTTTTGGATGGACGAATTAAGCTGAAATAGACAGTTTTTGTATGAAAACTCATTCCTGGTGGAACTTCATAGCAAAGTACAAAGTTCGTTTTGGATGGACAAAGTTAGTTGAAATAGACAGTTTTTGCATGAAAACTCATTCCTGGTGGAATTTCATAGCAAAGTACAAAGTTCGTTTTGGATGGACGAATTAAGTTGAAATAGACAGTTTTTGTATGAAAACTCATTCCTGGTGGAACTTCATAGCAAAGTACAAAGTTCGTTTTGGATGGACAAAGTTAGTTGAAATAGACAGTTTTTGCATGAAAACTCATTCCTGGTGGAACTTCATAGCAAAGTACAAAGTTCGAATCAGATAGACGAATTAAGTTGAAATAGACAGTTTTTGCATGAAAACTCATTCCTGGTGGAACTTCATAGCAAAGTACAAAGTTCGTTTTAGATGGACAAAGTTAGTTGAAATAGACAGTTTTTGCATGAAAACTCATTCCTGGTGGAACTTCATAGCAAAGTACAAAGTTCGAATCAGATGGACGAATTAAGTTGAAATAGACAGTTTTTGCATGAAAACTCATTCCTGGTGGAACTTCATAGCAAAGTACAAAGTTCGTTTTAGATGGACAAAGTTAGTTGAAATAGACAGTTTTTGCATAAAAACTCATTCCTGGTGGAACTTCATAGCAAAGTACAAAGTTCGTTTTGGATGGACGAATTAAGTTGAAATAGACAGTTTTTGTATGAAAACTCATTCCTGGTGGAACTTCATAGCAAAGTACAAAGTTCGTTTTGGATGGACAAAGTTAGTTGAAATAGACAGTTTTTGCATGAAAACTCATTCCTGGTGGAACTTCATGGCAAAGTACAAAGTTCGTTTTGGATGGACAAAGTTAGTTGAAATAGACAGTTTTTGCATGAAAACTCATTCCTGGTGGAACTTCATAGCAAAGTACAAAGTTCGTTTTGGATGGATCAATTTAGTTGAAATAGACAGTTTTTGCATGAAAACTCATTCCTGGTGGAACTTCATAGCAAAGTACAAAGTTCGTTTTGGATGGACGAATTAAGTTGAAATAGACAGTTTTTGCATAAAAACTCATTCCTGGTGGAACTTCATAGCAAAGTACAAAGTTCGTTTTGGATGGATCTATTTAGTTGAAATAGCCAGTTTTTGCATGAAAACTCATTCCTGGTGGAACTTCATAGCAAAGTACAAAGTTCGTTTTGGATGGACAAAGTTAGTTGAAATAGACAGTTTTTGCATAAAAACTCATTCCTGGTGGAACTTCATAGCAAAGTACAAAGTTCGTTTTGGATGGATCAATTTAGTTGAAATAGACAGTTTTTGCATGAAAACTCATTCCTGGTGGAACTTCATAGCAAAGTACAAAGTTCGTTTTGGATGGATCAATTTAGTTGAAATAGACAGTTTTTGCATGAAAACTCATTCCTGGTGGAACTTCATAGCAAAGTACAAAGTTCGAATCAGATGGACGAATTAAGTTGAAATAGACAGTTTTTGCATGAAAACTCATTCCTGGTGGAACTTCATAGCAAAGTACAAAGTTCGTTTTGGATGGACAAAGTTAGTTGAAATAGACAGTTTTTGCATGAAAACTCATTCCTGGTGGAACTTCATAGCAAAGTACAAAGTTCGTTTTGGATGGACAAAGTTAGTTGAAATAGACAGTTTTTGCATGAAAACTCATTCCTGGTGGAACTTCATAGCAAAGTACAAAGTTCGTTTTGGATGGACGAATTAAGTTGAAATAGACAGTTTTTGCATAAAAACTCATTCCTGGTGGAACTTCATAGCAAAGTACAAAGTTCGTTTTGGATGGACAAAGTTAGTTGAAATAGACAGTTTTTGCATGAAAACTCATTCCTGGTGGAGCTTCATAGCAAAGTACAAAGTTCGTTTTGGATGGACGAATTAAGTTGAAATAGACAGTTTTTGCATGAAAACTCATTCCTGGTGGAACTTCATAGCAAAGTACAAAGTTCGTTTTGGATGGACAAAGTTAGTTGAAATAGACAGTTTTTGCATGAAAACTCATTCCTGGTGGAACTTCATAGCAAAGTACAAAGTTCGTTTTGGATGGACGAATTAAGTTGAAATAGACAGTTTTTGCATAAAAACTCATTCCTGGTGGAACTTCATAGCAAAGTACAAAGTTCGTTTTGGATGGACAAAGTTAGTTGAAATAGACAGTTTTTGCATGAAAACTCATTCCTGGTGGAACTTCATAGCAAAGTACAAAGTTCGTTTTGGATGGACGAATTAAGTTGAAATAGACAGTTTTTGCATGAAAACTCATTCCTGGTGGAACTTCATAGCAAAGTACAAAGTTCGTTTTGGATGGACAAAGTTAGTTGAAATAGACAGTTTTTGCATAAAAACTCATTCCTGGTGGAACTTCATAGCAAAGTACAAAGTTCGTTTTGGATGGACAAAGTTAGTTGAAATAGACAGTTTTTGCATGAAAACTCATTCCTGGTGGAACTTCATAGCAAAGTACAAAGTTCGTTTTGGATGGACAAAGTTAGTTGAAATAGACAGTTTTTGCATGAAAACTCATTCCTGGTGGAACTTCATAGCAAAGTACAAAGTTAGTTTTGGATGGACAAAGTTAGTTGAAATAGACAGTTTTTGCATGAAAACTCATTCCTGGTGGAACTTCATAGCAAAGTACAAAGTTCGTTTTGGATGGATCAATTTAGTTGAAATAGACAGTTTTTGCATGAAAACTCATTCCTGGTGGAACTTCATAGCAAAGTACAAAGTTCGAATCAGATGGACGAATTAAGATGAAATAGACAGTTTTTGCATGAAAACTCATTCCTGGTGGAACTTCATAGCAAAGTACAAAGTTCGTTTTAGATGGACAAAGTTAGTTGAAATAGACAGTTTTTGCATGAAAACTCATTCCTGGTGGAACTTCATAGCAAAGTACAAAGTTCGTTTTGGATGGACAAAGTTAGTTGAAATAGACAGTTTTTGCATAAAAACTCATTCCTGGTGGAACTTCATAGCAAAGTACAAAGTTCGTTTTGGATGGATGAATTTAGTTGAAATAGACAGTTTTTGCATGAAAACTCATTCCTGGTGGAACTTCATAGCAAAGTACAAAGTTCGTTTTGGATGGATCAATTTAGTTGAAATAGACAGTTTTTGCATGAAAACTCATTCCTGGTGGAACTTCATAGCAAAGTACAAAGTTCGTTTTGGATGGATCAATTTAGTTGAAATAGACAGTTTTTGCATGAAAACTCATTCCTGGTGGAACTTCATAGCAAAGTACAAAGTTCGTTTTGGATGGACAAAGTTAGTTGAAATAGACAGTTTTTGCATGAAAACTCATTCCTGGTGGAACTTCATAGCAAAGTACAAAGTTCGTTTTGGATGGACAAAGTTAGTTGAAATAGACAGTTTTTGCATGAAAACTCATTCCTGGTGGAACTTCATAGCAAAGTACAAAGTTCGTTTTGGATGGACAAAGTTAGTTGAAATAGACAGTTTTTGCATGAAAACTCATTCCTGGTGGAACTTCATAGCAAAGTACAAAGTTCGTAACGGATGCACCAATTTAGTTGAAATAGACAGTTTTTGCATGAAAACTCATTCCTGGTGGAACTTCATAGCAAAGTACAAAGTTCGTTTTGGATGGATCAATTTAGTTGAAATAGACAGTTTTTGCATGAAAACTCATTCCTGGTGGAACTTCATAGCAAAGTACAAAGTTCGTTTTGGATGGACAAAGTTAGTTGAAATAGACAGTTTTTGCATGAAAACTCATTCCTGGTGGAACTTCATAGCAAAGTACAAAGTTCGTTTTGGATGGACAAAGTTAGTTGAAATAGACAGTTTTTGCATGAAAACTCATTCCTGGTGGAACTTCATAGCAAAGTACAAAGTTCGTTTTGGATGGACAAAGTTAGTTGAAATAGACAGTTTTTGCATGAAAACTCATTCCAGGTGGAACTTCATAGCAAAGTACAAAGTTCGTTTTGGATGGACAAAGTTAGTTGAAATAGACAGTTTTTGCATGAAAACTCATTCCTGGTGGAACTTCATAGCAAAGTACAAAGTTCGTTTTGGATGGACAAAGTTAGTTGAAATAGACAGTTTTTGCATGAAAACTCATTCCTGGTGGAACTTCATAGCAAAGTACAAAGTTCGTTTTGGATGGACAAAGTTAGTTGAAATAGACAGTTTTTGCATGAAAACTCATTCCTGGTGGAACTTCATAGCAAAGTACAAAGTTCGTTTTGGATGGACAAAGTTAGTTGAAATAGACAGTTTTTGCATGGTAACACATTCCTGGTGGAACTTCATAGCAAAGTACAAAGTTCGTTTAGGATGGACAAAGTTAGTTGAAATAGACAGTTTTTGCATGAAAACTCATTCCTGGTGGAACTTCATAGCAAAGTACAAAGTTCGTTTTGGATTTACAAAGTTAGTTGAAATAGACAGTTTTTGCATGAAAACTCATTCCTGGTGGAACTTCATAGCAAAGTACAAAGTTCGTTTTGGATGGACGAATTAAGTTGAAATAGACAGTTTTGCATGAAAACTCATTCCTGGTGGAACTTCATAGCAAAGTACAAAGTTCGTTTTGGATGGACGAATTAAGTTGAAATAGACAGTTTTTGCATGAAAACTCATTCCTGGTGGAACTTCATAGCAAAGTACAAAGTTCGTTTTGGATGGACAAAGTTAGTTGAAATAGACAGTTTTTGCATGAAAACTCATTCCTGGTGGAACTTCATAGCAAAGTACAAAGTTCGTTTAGGATGGACAAAGTTAGTTGAAATAGACAGTTTTTGCATAAAAACTCATTCCTGGTGGAACTTCATAGCAAAGTACAAAGTTCGTTTTGGATGGACAAAGTTAGTTGAAATAGATAATTTTTGCATGAAAACTCATTCCTGGTGGAACTTCATAGCAAAGTACAAAGTTCGTTTTGGATGGACGAATTAAGTTGAAATAGACAGTTTTTGCATAAAAACTCATTCCTGGTGGAACTTCATAGCAAAGTACAAAGTTCGTTTTGGATGGACAAAGTTAGTTGTAATTAACAGTTTTTGTATGAAAACACACTTCTGGTGGAACTTCATATCAAAGTACAAAGTTCGTTTTGGATGGACAAAGTTAGTTGTAATTAACAGTTTTTGTATGAAAACACACTTCTGGTGGAACTTCATATCAAAGTACAAACTTCGTTTTGGATGGACAAAGTTAGTTGAAATAGATAATTTTTGCATGAAAACTCATTCCTGGTGGAACTTCATAGCAAAGTACAAAGTTCGTTTTGGATGGACGAATTAAGTTGAAATAGACAGTTTTTGCATAAAAACTCATTCCTGGTGGAACTTCATAGCAAAGTACAAAGTTCGTTTTGGATGGACAAAGTTAGTTGAAATAGACAGTTTTTGCATGAAAACTCATTCCTGGTGGAACTTCATAGCAAAGTACAAAGTTCGTTTAGGATGGACAAAGTTAGTTGAAATAGACAGTTTTTGCATGAAAACTCATTCCTGGTGGAACTTCATAGCAAAGTACAAAGTTCGTTTTGGATGGACAAAGTTAGTTGAAATAGATAATTTTTGCATGAAAACTCATTCCTGGTGGAACTTCATAGCAAAGTACAAAGTTCGTTTTGGATGGACGAATTAAGTTGAAATAGACAGTTTTTGCATGAAAACTCATTCCTGGTGGAACTTCATAGCAAAGTACAAAGTTCGTTTTGGATGGACGAATTAAGTTGAAATAGACAGTTTTTGCATAAAAACTCATTCCTGGTGGAACTTCATAGCAAAGTACAAAGTTCGTTTTGGATGGACAAAGTTAGTTGAAATAGACAGTTTTTGCATGAAAACTCATTCCTGGTGGAACTTCATAGCAAAGTACAAAGTTCGTTTAGGATGGACAAAGTTAGTTGAAATAGACAGTTTTTGCATGAAAACTCATTCCTGGTGGAACTTCATAGCAAAGTACAAAGTTCGTTTTGGATGGACAAAGTTAGTTGAAATAGACAGTTTTTGCATGAAAACTCATTCCTGGTGGAACTTCATAGCAAAGTACAAAGTTCGTTTTGGATGGACGAATTAAGTTGAAATAGACAGTTTTTGCATAAAAACTCATTCCTGGTGGAACTTCATAGCAAAGTACAAAGTTCGTTTTGGATGGACGAATTAAGTTGAAATAGACAGTTTTTGCATGAAAACTCATTCCTGGTGGAACTTCATAGCAAAGTACAAAGTTCGTTTTGGATGGACAAAGTTAGTTGAAATAGACAGTTTTTGCATGAAAACTCATTCCTGGTGGAACTTCATAGCAAAGTACAAAGTTCGTTTTGGATGGACAAAGTTAGTTGAAATAGACAGTTTTTGCATGAAAACTCATTCCTGGTGGAACTTCATAGCAAAGTACAAACTTCGTTTTGGATGGACAAAGTTAGTTGAAATAGACAGTTTTTGCATGAAAACTCATTCCTGGTGGAACTTCATAGCAAAGTACAAAGTTCGTTTTGGATGGACAAAGTTAGTTGAAATAGACAGTTTTTGCATGAAAACTCATTCCAGGTGGAACTTCATAGCAAAGTACAAAGTTCGTTTTGGATGGACAAAGTTAGTTGAAATAGACAGTTTTTGCATGAAAACTCATTCCTGGTGGAACTTCATAGCAAAGTACAAAGTTCGTTTTGGATGGACAAAGTTAGTTGAAATAGACAGTTTTTGCATGAAAACTCATTCCTGGTGGAACTTCATAGCAAAGTACAAAGTTCGTTTTGGATGGACAAAGTTAGTTGAAATAGACAGTTTTTGCATGAAAACTCATTCCTGGTGGAACTTCATAGCAAAGTACAAAGTTCGTTTTGGATGGACAAAGTTAGTTGAAATAGACAGTTTTTGCATGAAAACTCATTCCTGGTGGAACTTCATAGCAAAGTACAAAGTTCGTTTTGGATGGACAAAGTTAGTTGAAATAGACAGTTTTTGCATGGTAACACATTCCTGGTGGAACTTCATAGCAAAGTACAAAGTTCGTTTAGGATGGACAAAGTTAGTTGAAATAGACAGTTTTTGCATGAAAACTCATTCCTGGTGGAACTTCATAGCAAAGTACAAAGTTCGTTTTGGATTTACAAAGTTAGTTGAAATAGACAGTTTTTGCATGAAAACTCATTCCTGGTGGAACTTCATAGCAAAGTACAAAGTTCGTTTTGGATGGACGAATTAAGTTGAAATAGACAGTTTTTGCATGAAAACTCATTCCTGGTGGAACTTCATAGCAAAGTACAAAGTTCGTTTTGGATGGACGAATTAAGTTGAAATAGACAGTTTTTGCATGAAAACTCATTCCTGGTGGAACTTCATAGCAAAGTACAAAGTTCGTTTTGGATGGACGAATTAAGTTGAAATAGACAGTTTTTGCATGAAAACTCATTCCTGGTGGAACTTCATAGCAAAGTACAAAGTTCGTTTAGGATGGACAAAGTTAGTTGAAATAGACAGTTTTTGCATGAAAACTCATTCCTGGTGGAACTTCATAGCAAAGTACAAAGTTCGTTTTGGATGGACAAAGTTAGTTGAAATAGACAGTTTTTGCATGAAAACTCATTCCTGGTGGAACTTCATAGCAAAGTACAAAGTTCGTTTTGGATGGACGAATTAAGTTGAAATAGACAGTTTTTGCATGAAAACTCATTCCTGGTGGAACTTCATAGCAAAGTACAAAGTTCGTTTTGGATGGACAAAGTTAGTTGAAATAGACAGTTTTTGCATGAAAACTCATTCCTGGTGGAACTTCATAGCAAAGTACAAAGTTCGTTTTGGATGGACGATTTAAGTTGAAATAGACAGTTTTTGCATAAAAACTCATTCCTGGTGGAACTTCATAGCAAAGTACAAAGTTCGTTTTGGATGGACAAAGTTAGTTGAAATAGACAGTTTTTGCATGAAAACTCATTCCTGGTGGAACTTCATAGCAAAGTACAAAGTTCGTTTTGGATGGACGAATTAAGTTGAAATAGACAGTTTTTGCATAAAAACTCATTCCTGGTGGAACTTCATAGCAAAGTACAAAGTTCGTTTTGGATGGACGAATTAAGTTGAAATAGACAGTTTTTGCATGAAAACTCATTCCTGGTGGAACTTCATAGCAAAGTACAAAGTTCGTTTTGGATGGACAAAGTTAGTTGAAATAGACAGTTTTTGCATGAAAACTCATTCCTGGTGGAACTTCATAGCAAAGTACAAAGTTCGTTTAGGATGGACAAAGTTAGTTGAAATAGACAGTTTTTGCATGAAAACTCATTCCTGGTGGAACTTCATAGCAAAGTACAAAGTTCGTTTTGGATGGACAAAGTTAGTTGAAATAGATAATTTTTGCATGAAAACTCATTCCTGGTGGAACTTCATAGCAAAGTACAAAGTTCGTTTTGGATGGACGAATTAAGTTGAAATAGACAGTTTTTGCATAAAAACTCATTCCTGGTGGAACTTCATAGCAAAGTACAAAGTTCGTTTTGGATGGACAAAGTTAGTTGTAATTAACAGTTTTTGTATGAAAACACACTTCTGGTGGAACTTCATATCAAAGTACAAAGTTCGTTTTGGATGGACAAAGTTAGTTGTAATTAACAGTTTTTGTATGAAAACACACTTCTGGTGGAACTTCATATCAAAGTACAAACTTCGTTTTGGATGGACAAAGTTAGTTGAAATAGATAATTTTTGCATGAAAACTCATTCCTGGTGGAACTTCATAGCAAAGTACAAAGTTCGTTTTGGATGGACGAATTAAGTTGAAATAGACAGTTTTTGCATAAAAACTCATTCCTGGTGGAACTTCATAGCAAAGTACAAAGTTCGTTTAGGATGGACAAAGTTAGTTGAAATAGAAAGTTTTTGCATGAAAACTCATTCCTGGTGGAACTTCATAGCAAAGTACAAAGTTCGTTTTGGATGGACAAAGTTAGTTGAAATAGATAATTTTTGCATGAAAACTCATTCCTGGTGGAACTTCATAGCAAAGTACAAAGTTCGTTTTGGATGGACGAATTAAGTTGAAATAGACAGTTTTTGCATGGAAACTCATTCCTGGTGGAACTTCATAGCAAAGTACAAAGTTCGTTTTGGATGGACGAATTAAGTTGAAATAGACAGTTTTTGCATAAAAACTCATTCCTGGTGGAACTTCATAGCAAAGTACAAAGTTCGTTTTGGATGGACAAAGTTAGTTGAAATAGACAGTTTTTGCATGAAAACTCATTCCTGGTGGAACTTCATAGCAAAGTACAAAGTTCGTTTAGGATGGACAAAGTTAGTTGAAATAGACAGTTTTTGCATGAAAACTCATTCCTGGTGGAACTTCATAGCAAAGTACAAAGTTCGTTTTGGATGGACAAAGTTAGTTGAAATAGATAATTTTTGCATGAAAACTCATTCCTGGTGGAACTTCATAGCAAAGTACAAAGTTCGTTTTGGATGGACGAATTAAGTTGAAATAGACAGTTTTTGCATAAAAACTCATTCCTGGTGGAACTTCATAGCAAAGTACAAAGTTCGTTTTGGATGGACGAATTAAGTTGAAATAGACAGTTTTTGCATGAAAACTCATTCCTGGTGGAACTTCATAGCAAAGTACAAAGTTCGTTTTGGATGGACAAAGTTAGTTGAAATAGATAATTTTTGCATGAAAACTCATTCCTGGTGGAACTTCATAGCAAAGTACAAAGTTCGTTTTGGATGGACGAATTAAGTTGAAATAGACAGTTTTTGCATAAAAACTCATTCCTGGTGGAACTTCATAGCAAAGTACAAAGTTCGTTTTGGATGGACAAAGTTAGTTGAAATAGACAGTTTTTGCATGAAAACTCATTCCTGGTGGAACTTCATAGCAAAGTACAAAGTTCGTTTAGGATGGACAAAGTTAGTTGAAATAGACAGTTTTTGCATGAAAACTCATTCCTGGTGGAACTTCATAGCAAAGTACAAAGTTCGTTTTGGATGGACGAATTAAGTTGAAATAGACAGTTTTTGCATGAAAACTCATTCCTGGTGGAACTTCATAGCAAAGTACAAAGTTCGTTTTGGATGGACAAAGTTAGTTGAAATAGATAATTTTTGCATGAAAACTCATTCCTGGTGGAACTTCATAGCAAAGTACAAAGTTCGTTTTGGATGGACGAATTAAGTTGAAATAGACAGTTTTTGCATAAAAACTCATTCCTGGTGGAACTTCATAGCAAAGTACAAAGTTCGTTTTGGATGGACAAAGTTAGTTGAAATAGACAGTTTTTGCATGAAAACTCATTCCTGGTGGAACTTCATAGCAAAGTACAAAGTTCGTTTTGGATGGACAAAGTTAGTTGTAATTAACAGTTTTTGTATGAAAACACACTTCTGGTGGAACTTCATATCAAAGTACAAAGTTCGTTTTGGATGGACAAAGTTAGTTGTAATTAACAGTTTTTGTATGAAAACACACTTCTGGTGGAACTTCATATCAAAGTACAAACTTCGTTTTGGATGGACAAAGTTAGTTGTAATTAACAGTTTTTGTATGAAAACACACTTCTGGTGGAACTTCATATCAAAGAACAAAGTTCGAATCGGATGGACAAAGTTAGTTGTAATTAACAGTTTTTGTATGAAAACACACTTCTGGTGGAACTTCATATCAAAGTACAAAGTTCGTTTTGGATGGACAAAGTTAGTTGTAATTAACAGTTTTTGTATGAAAACACACTTCTGGTGGAACTTCATATCAAAGTACAAACTTCGTTTTGGATGGACAAAGTTAGTTGTAATTAACAGTTTTTGTATGAAAACACACTTCTGGTGGAACTTCATAGCAAAGCACAAAGTTCGTTTTGGATGGACAAAGTTAGTTGTAATTAACAGTTTTTGTATGAAAACACACTTCTTGTGGAACTTCATATCAAAGTACAAAGTTCGTTTTGGATGGACAAAGTTAGTTGTAATTAACAGTTTTTGTATGAAAACACACTTCTGGTGGAACTTCATATCAAAGTACAAAGTTCGTTTTAGATGGACAAAGTTAGTTGAAATAGACAGTTTTTGCATAAAAACTCATTCCTGGTGGAACTTCATAGCAAAGTACAAAGTTCGTTTTGGATGGACGAATTAAGTTGAAATAGACAGTTTTTGTATGAAAACTCATTCCTGGTGGAACTTCATAGCAAAGTACAAAGTTCGTTTTGGATAGACAAAGTTAGTTGAAATAGACAGTTTTTGCATGAAAACTCATTCCTGGTGGAACTTCATAGCAAAGTACAAAGTTCGTTTTGGATGGATCAATTTAGTTGAAATAGACAGTTTTTGCATGAAAACTCATTCCTGGTGGAACTTCATAGCAAAGTACAAAGTTCGTTTTGGATGGACAAAGTTAGTTGAAATAGACAGTTTTTGCATGAAAACTCATTCCTGGTGGAACTTCATAGCAAAGTACAAAGTTCGTTTTGGATGGACAAAGTTAGTTGAAATAGACAGTTTTTGCATGAAAACTCATTCCTGGTGGAACTTCATAGCAAAGTACAAAGTTCGTTTTAGATGGACAAAGTTAGTTGAAATAGACAGTTTTTGTATGAAAACTCATTCCTGGTGGAACTTCATAGCAAAGTACAAAGTTCGTTTTGGATGGATCAATTTAGTTGAAATAGACAGTTTTTGCATGAAAATTCATTCCTGGTGGAACTTCATAGCAAAGTACAAAGTTCGTTTTGGATGGACAAAGTTAGTTGAAATAGACAGTTTTTGCATGAAAACTCATTCCTGGTGGAACTTCATAGCAAAGTACAAAGTTCGTTTTGGATGGATCAATTTAGTTGAAATAGACAGTTTTTGCATGAAAATTCATTCCTGGTGGAACTTCATAGCAAAGTACAAAGTTCGTTTTGGATGGACAAAGTTAGTTGAAATAGACAGTTTTTGCATGAAAACTCATTCCTGGTGGAACTTCATAGCAAAGTACAAAGTTCGTTTTGGATGGACAAAGTTAGTTGAAATAGACAGTTTTTGCATGGTAACACATTCCTGGTGGAACTTCATAGCAAAGTACAAAGTTCGTTTAGGATGGACAAAGTTAGTTGAAATAGACAGTTTTTGCATGAAAACTCATTCCTGGTGGAACTTCATAGCAAAGTACAAAGTTCGTTTTGGATGGACGAATTAAGTTGAAATAGACAGTTTTTGTATGAAAACTCATTCCTGGTGGAACTTCATAGTAAAGTACAAAGTTCGTTTTGGATGGACAAAGTTAGTTGAAATAGACAGTTTTTGCATGAAAACTCATTCCTGGTGGAACTTCATAGCAAAGTACAAAGTTCGTTTTGGATGGACAAAGTTAGTTGAAATAGACAGTTTTTGCATGGTAACACATTCCTGGTGGAACTTCATAGCAAAGTACAAAGTTCGTTTAGGATGGACAAAGTTAGCTTGAAATAGACAGTTTTTGCATGAAAACTCATTCCTGGTGGAACTTCATAGCAAAGTACAAAGTTCGTTTTGGATGGACGAATTAAGTTGAAATAGACAGTTTTTGTATGAAAACTCATTCCTGGTGGAACTTCATAGCAAAGTACAAAGTTCGTTTTGGATGGACAAAGTTAGTTGAAATAGACAGTTTTTGCATGAAAAACTCCTTCCAGGTGGAACTTCATAGCAAAGTACAAAGTTCGTTTTGGATGGATCAATTTAGTTGAAATAGACAGTTTTTGCATAAAAACTCATTCCTGGTGGAACTTCATAGCAAAGTACTAAGTTCGTTTTGGATGGACAAAGTTAGTTGAAATAGACAGTTTTTGCATGAAAACTCATTCCTGGTGGAACTTCATAGCAAAGTACAAAGTTCGTTTTGGATGGATCAATTTAGTTGAAATAGACAGGTTTTTGCATGAAAACTCATTCCTGGTGGAACTTCATAGCAAAGTACAAAGTTCGTTTTGGATGGACAAAGTTAGTTGAAATAGACAGTTTTTGCATGAAAACTCATTCCTGGTGGAACTTCATAGCAAAGTACAAAGTTCGTTTTGGATGGACGAATTAAGTTGAAATAGACAGTTTTTGCATAAAAACTCATTCCTGGTGGAACTTCATAGCAAAGTACAAAGTTCGTTTTGGATGGATCAATTTAGTGGAAATAGACAGTTTTTGCATGAAAACTCATTCCTGGTGGAACTTCATAGCAAAGTACAAAGTTCGTTTTGGATGGACGAATTAAGTTGAAATAGACAGTTTTTGCATAAAAACTCATTCCTGGTGGAACTTCATAGCAAAGTACAAAGTTCGTTTTGGATGGATCAATTTAGTTGAAATAGACAGTTTTTGCATGAAAACTCATTCCTGGTGGAACTTCATAGCAAAGTACAAAGTTCGTTTTGGATG
>NW_026453790.1:0-59178 GCF_943734755.1 Anopheles moucheti | reverse complement strand
AGTTCGTTTTGGATGGATCAATTTAGTTGAAATAGACAGTTCTTGCATGAAAACTCATTCCTGGTAGAACTTCATAGCAAAGTACAAAGTTCGTATCGGATGGACGAATTAAGTTGAAATAGACAGTTTTTGCATGAAAACTCATTCCTGGTGGAACTTCATAGCAAAGTACAAAGTTCCAAACAGATGGACAAAGTTAGTTGAAATAGACAGTTTTTGCATAAAAACTCATTCCTGGTGGAACTTCATAGCAAAGTACAAAGTTCGTTTTGGATGGATCAATTTAGTTGAAATAGACAGTTCTTGCATGAAAACTCATTCCTGGTAGAACTTCATAGCAAAGTACAAAGTTCGTTTTGGATGGATCAATTTAGTTGAAATAGACAGTTCTTGCATGAAAACTCATTCCTGGTAGAACTTCATAGCAAAGTACAAAGTTCGTATCGGATGGACGAATTAAGTTGAAATAGACAGTTTTTGCATGAAAACTCATTCCTGGTGGAACTTCATAGCAAAGTACAAAGTTCGTTTTGGATGGATCAATTTAGTTGAAATAGACAGTTTTTGCATGAAAACTCATTCCTGGTGGAACTTCATAGCAAAGTACAAAGTTCGTTTTGGATGGACAAAGTTAGTTGAAATAGACAGTTTTTGCATAAAAACTCATTCCTGGTGGAACTTCATAGCAAAGTACAAAGTTCGTTTTGGATGGATCAATTTAGTTGAAATAGACAGTTTCTGCATAAAAACTCATTCCTGGTGGAACTTCATAGCAAAGTACAAAGTTCGTTTTGGATGGATCAATTTAGTTGAAATAGACAGTTCTTGCATGAAAACTCATTCCTGGTAGAACTTCATAGCAAAGTACAAAGTTCGTATCGGATGGACGAATTAAGTTGAAATAGACAGTTTTTGCATGAAAACTCATTCCTGGTGGAACTTCATAGCAAAGTACAAAGTTCCAAACAGATGGACAAAATTAGTTGAAATAGACAGTTTTTGCATAAAAACTCATTCCTGGTGGAACTTCATAGCAAAGTACAAAGTTCGTTTTGGATGGACGAATTAAGTTGAAATAGACAGTTTTTGCATGAAAACTCATTCCTGGTGGAACTTCATAGCAAAGTACAAAGTTCGTTTTGGATGGATCAATTTAGTTGAAATAGACAGTTTTTGCATGAAAACTCATTCGTGGTGGAACTTCATAGCAAAGTACAAAGTTCGTTTTGGATGGATCAATTTAGTTGAAATAGACAGTTTTTGCATGAAAACTCATTCCTGGTGGAACTTCATAGCAAAGTACAAAGTTCGTTTTGGATGGACAAAGTTAGTTGAAATAGACAGTTTTTGCATAAAAACTCATTCCTGGTGGAACTTCATAGCAAAGTACAAAGTTCGTTTTGGATGGATCAATTTAGTTGAAATAGACAGTTTCTGCATAAAAACTCATTCCTGGTGGAACTTCATAGCAAAGTACAAAGTTCGTTTTGGATGGATCAATTTAGTTGAAATAGACAGTTCTTGCATGAAAACTCATTCCTGGTAGAACTTCATAGCAAAGTACAAAGTTTGTATCGGATGGACGAATTAAGTTGAAATAGACAGTTTTTGCATGAAAACTCATTCCTGGTGGAACTTCATAGCAAAGTACAAAGTTCCAAACAGATGGACAAAGTTAGTTGAAATAGACAGTTTTTGCATAAAAACTCATTCCTGGTGGAACTTCATAGCAAAGTACAAAGTTCGTTTTGGATGGATCAATTTAGTTGAAATAGACAGTTCTTGCATGAAAACTCATTCCTGGTAGAACTTCATAGCAAAGTACAAAGTTCGTTTTGGATGGATCAATTTAGTTGAAATAGACAGTTTTTGCATAAAAACTCATTCCTGGTGGAACTTCATAGCAAAGTACAAAGTTCCAAACAGATGGACAAAATTAGTTGAAATAGACAGTTTCTGCATAAAAACTCATTCCTGGTGGAACTTCATAGCAAAGTACAAAGTTCGTTTTGGATGGATCAATTTAGTTGAAATAGACAGTTCTTGCATGAAAACTCATTCCTGGTAGAACTTCATAGCAAAGTACAAAGTTCGTATCGGATGGACGAATTAAGTTGAAATAGACAGTTTCTGCATAAAAACTCATTCCTGGTGGAACTTCATAGCAAAGTACAAAGTTCCAAACAGATGGACAAAATTAGTTGAAATAGACAGTTTCTGCATAAAAACTCATTCCTGGTGGAACTTCATAGCAAAGTACAAAGTTCGTTTTGGATGGATCAATTTAGTTGAAATAGACAGTTTTTGCATGAAAACTCATTCGTGGTGGAACTTCATAGCAAAGTACAAAGTTCGTTTTGGATGGATCAATTTAGTTGAAATAGACAGTTTTTGCATGAAAACTCATTCCTGGTGGAACTTCATAGCAAAGTACAAAGTTCGTTTTGGATGGACAAAGTTAGTTGAAATAGACAGTTTTTGCATAAAAACTCATTCCTGGTGGAACTTCATAGCAAAGTACAAAGTTCGTTTTGGATGGATCAATTTAGTTGAAATAGACAGTTTCTGCATAAAAACTCATTCCTGGTGGAACTTCATAGCAAAGTACAAAGTTCGTTTTGGATGGATCAATTTAGTTGAAATAGACAGTTCTTGCATGAAAACTCATTCCTGGTAGAACTTCATAGCAAAGTACAAAGTTCGTATCGGATGGACGAATTAAGTTGAAATAGACAGTTTTTGCATGAAAACTCATTCCTGGTGGAACTTCATAGCAAAGTACAAAGTTCCAAACAGATGGACAAAGTTAGTTGAAATAGACAGTTTTTGCATAAAAACTCATTCCTGGTGGAACTTCATAGCAAAGTACAAAGTTCGTTTTGGATGGATCAATTTAGTTGAAATAGACAGTTTTTGCATAAAAACTCATTCCTGGTGGAACTTCATAGCAAAGTACAAAGTTCCAAACAGATGGACAAAATTAGTTGAAATAGACAGTTTCTGCATAAAAACTCATTCCTGGTGGAACTTCATAGCAAAGTACAAAGTTCGTTTTGGATGGATCAATTTAGTTGAAATAGACAGTTTCTGCATAAAAACTCATTCCTGGTGGAACTTCATAGCAAAGTACAAAGTTCGTTTTGGATGGATCAATTTAGTTGAAATAGACAGTTTTTGCATGAAAACTCATTCCTGGTGGAACTTCATAGCAAAGTACAAAGTTCCAAACAGATGGACAAAATTAGTTGAAATAGACAGTTTCTGCATAAAAACTCATTCCTGGTGGAACTTCATAGCAAAGTACAAAGTTCGTTTTGGATGGACGAATTAAGTTGAAATAGACAGTTTTTGCATGAAAACTCATTCCTGGTGGAACTTCATAGCAAAGTACAAAGTTCGTTTTGGATGGATCAATTTAGTTGAAATAGACAGTTTTTGCATGAAAACTCATTCGTGGTGGAACTTCATAGCAAAGTACAAAGTTCGTTTTGGATGGATCAATTTAGTTGAAATAGACAGTTTTTGCATGAAAACTCATTCCTGGTGGAACTTCATAGCAAAGTACAAAGTTCGTTTTGGATGGACAAAGTTAGTTGAAATAGACAGTTTTTGCATAAAAACTCATTCCTGGTGGAACTTCATAGCAAAGTACAAAGTTCGTTTTGGATGGATCAATTTAGTTGAAATAGACAGTTTCTGCATAAAAACTCATTCCTGGTGGAACTTCATAGCAAAGTACAAAGTTCGTTTTGGATGGATCAATTTAGTTGAAATAGACAGTTCTTGCATGAAAACTCATTCCTGGTAGAACTTCA
Source organism: Anopheles moucheti (assembly GCF_943734755.1). Lineage (NCBI taxonomy): Eukaryota > Metazoa > Arthropoda > Insecta > Diptera > Culicidae > Anopheles > Anopheles moucheti. Next base: position 55,363 of record NW_026453790.1, on the reverse strand, counting down.
TAGCAAAGTACAAAGTTCGTATCGGATGGACGAATTAAGTTGAAATAGACAGTTTTTGCATGAAAACTCATTCCTGGTGGAACTTCATAGCAAAGTACAAAGTTCCAAACAGATGGACAAAATTAGTTGAAATAGACAGTTTTTGCATAAAAACTCATTCCTGGTGGAACTTCATAGCAAAGTACAAAGTTCGTTTTGGATGGATCAATTTAGTTGAAATAGACAGTTTTTGCATGAAAACTCATTCCTGGTGGAACTTCATAGCAAAGTACAAAGTTCGTTTTGGATGGACAAAGTTAGTTGAAATAGACAGTTTTTGCATAAAAACTCATTCCTGGTGGAACTTCATAGCAAAGTACAAAGTTCGTTTTGGATGGATCAATTTAGTTGAAATAGACAGTTTCTGCATAAAAACTCATTCCTGGTGGAACTTCATAGCAAAGTACAAAGTTCGTTTTGGATGGATCAATTTAGTTGAAATAGACAGTTCTTGCATGAAAACTCATTCCTGGTAGAACTTCATAGCAAAGTACAAAGTTCGTATCGGATGGACGAATTAAGTTGAAATAGACAGTTTTTGCATGAAAACTCATTCCTGGTGGAACTTCATAGCAAAGTACAAAGTTCCAAACAGATGGACAAAATTAGTTGAAATAGACAGTTTTTGCATAAAAACTCATTCCTGGTGGAACTTCATAGCAAAGTACAAAGTTCGTTTTGGATGGATCAATTTAGTTGAAATAGACAGTTTTTGCATGAAAACTCATTCCTGGTGGAACTTCATAGCAAAGTACAAAGTTCGTTTTGGATGGACAAAGTTAGTTGAAATAGACAGTTTTTGCATAAAAACTCATTCCTGGTGGAACTTCATAGCAAAGTACAAAGTTCGTTTTGGATGGATCAATTTAGTTGAAATAGACAGTTTCTGCATAAAAACTCATTCCTGGTGGAACTTCATAGCAAAGTACAAAGTTCGTTTTGGATGGATCAATTTAGTTGAAATAGACAGTTCTTGCATGAAAACTCATTCCTGGTAGAACTTCATAGCAAAGTACAAAGTTCGTATCGGATGGACGAATTAAGTTGAAATAGACAGTTTTTGCATGAAAACTCATTCCTGGTGGAACTTCATAGCAAAGTACAAAGTTCCAAACAGATGGACAAAGTTAGTTGAAATAGACAGTTTTTGCATAAAAACTCATTCCTGGTGGAACTTCATAGCAAAGTACAAAGTTCGTTTTGGATGGATCAATTTAGTTGAAATAGACAGTTTTTGCATAAAAACTCATTCCTGGTGGAACTTCATAGCAAAGTACAAAGTTCCAAACAGATGGACAAAATTAGTTGAAATAGACAGTTTCTGCATAAAAACTCATTCCTGGTGGAACTTCATAGCAAAGTACAAAGTTCGTTTTGGATGGATCAATTTAGTTGAAATAGACAGTTTCTGCATAAAAACTCATTCCTGGTGGAACTTCATAGCAAAGTACAAAGTTCGTTTTGGATGGATCAATTTAGTTGAAATAGACAGTTTTTGCATGAAAACTCATTCCTGGTGGAACTTCATAGCAAAGTACAAAGTTCCAAACAGATGGACAAAATTAGTTGAAATAGACAGTTTCTGCATAAAAACTCATTCCTGGTGGAACTTCATAGCAAAGTACAAAGTTCGTTTTGGATGGACGAATTAAGTTGAAATAGACAGTTTTTGCATGAAAACTCATTCCTGGTGGAACTTCATAGCAAAGTACAAAGTTCGTTTTGGATGGATCAATTTAGTTGAAATAGACAGTTTTTGCATGAAAACTCATTCGTGGTGGAACTTCATAGCAAAGTACAAAGTTCGTTTTGGATGGATCAATTTAGTTGAAATAGACAGTTTTTGCATGAAAACTCATTCCTGGTGGAACTTCATAGCAAAGTACAAAGTTCGTTTTGGATGGACAAAGTTAGTTGAAATAGACAGTTTTTGCATAAAAACTCATTCCTGGTGGAACTTCATAGCAAAGTACAAAGTTCGTTTTGGATGGATCAATTTAGTTGAAATAGACAGTTTCTGCATAAAAACTCATTCCTGGTGGAACTTCATAGCAAAGTACAAAGTTCGTTTTGGATGGATCAATTTAGTTGAAATAGACAGTTCTTGCATGAAAACTCATTCCTGGTAGAACTTCATAGCAAAGTACAAAGTTCGTATCGGATGGACGAATTAAGTTGAAATAGACAGTTTTTGCATGAAAACTCATTCCTGGTGGAACTTCATAGCAAAGTACAAAGTTCCAAACAGATGGACAAAATTAGTTGAAATAGACAGTTTTTGCATAAAAACTCATTCCTGGTGGAACTTCATAGCAAAGTACAAAGTTCGTTTTGGATGGATCAATTTAGTTGAAATAGACAGTTTTTGCATGAAAACTCATTCCTGGTGGAACTTCATAGCAAAGTACAAAGTTCGTTTTGGATGGACAAAGTTAGTTGAAATAGACAGTTTTTGCATAAAAACTCATTCCTGGTGGAACTTCATAGCAAAGTACAAAGTTCGTTTTGGATGGATCAATTTAGTTGAAATAGACAGTTTCTGCATAAAAACTCATTCCTGGTGGAACTTCATAGCAAAGTACAAAGTTCGAATCAGATGGACGAATTAAGTTGAATTAGACAGTTTTTGCATGAAAACTCATTCCTGGTGGAACTTCATAGCAAAGTACAAAGTTCGAATCAGATGGACGAATTAAGTTGAAATAGACAGTTTTTGCATGAAAACTCATTCCTGGTAGAACTTCATAGCAAAGTACAAAGTTCGTTTTAGATGGACAAAGTTAGTTGAAATAGACAGTTTTTGCATGAAAACTCATTCCTGGTGGAACTTAATAGCAAAATACAAAGTTCGTTTTAGATGGACAAAGTTAGTTGAAATAGACAGTTTTTGCATAAAAACTCATTCCTGGTGGAACTTCATAGCAAAGTACAAAGTTCGTTTTGGATGGATCAATTTAGTTGAAATAGACAGTTTTTGCATGAAAACTCATTCCTGGTGGAACTTCATAGCAAAGTACAAAGTTCGTTTTGGATGGACAAAGTTAGTTGAAATAGACAGTTCTTGCATGAAAACTCATTCCTGGTAGAACTTCATAGCAAAGTACAAAGTTCGTATCGGATGGATCAATTTAGTTGAAATAGACAGTTTTTGCATGAAAACTCATTCCTGGTGGAACTTCATAGCAAAGTACAAAGTTCGTTTTAGATGGACAAAGTTAGTTGAAATAGACAGTTTTTGTATGAAAACTCATTCCTGGTGGAACTTCATAGCAAATTACAAAGTTCGTTTTAGATGGACAAAGTTAGTTGAAATAGACAGTTTTTGCATGAAAACTCATTCCTGGTGGAACTTCATAGCAAAGTACAAAGTTCGTTTTGGATGGATCAATTTAGTTGAAATAGACAGTTTTTGCATGAAAACTCATTCGTGGTGGAACTTCATAGCAAAGTACAAAGTTCGTTTTGGATGGATCAATTTAGTTGAAATAGACAGTTTTTGCATGAAAACTCATTCCTGGTGGAACTTCATAGCAAAGTACAAAGTTCGTTTTGGATGGACAAAGTTAGTTGAAATAGACAGTTTTTGCATAAAAACTCATTCCTGGTGGAACTTCATAGCAAAGTACAAAGTTCGTTTTGGATGGATCAATTTAGTTGAAATAGACAGTTTCTGCATAAAAACTCATTCCTGGTGGAACTTCATAGCAAAGTACAAAGTTCGTTTTGGATGGATCAATTTAGTTGAAATAGACAGTTCTTGCATGAAAACTCACTCCTGGTGGAACTTCATAGCAAAGTACAAAGTTCGTTTTGGATGGACAAAGTTAGTTGAAATAGACAGTTTTTGTATGAAAACTCATTCCAGGTGGAACTTCATAGCAAAGTACAAAGTTCGTTTTAGATGGACAAAGTTAGTTGAAATAGACAGTTTTTGCATGAAAACTCATTCCTGGTGGAACTTCATAGCAAAGTACAAAGTTCGTTTTGGATGGATCAATTTAGTTGAAATAGACAGTTTTTGCATGAAAACTCATTCCTGGTGGAACTTCATAGCAAAGTACAAAGTTCGTATCGGATGGACGAATTAAGTTGAAATAGACAGTTTCTGCATAAAAACTCATTCCTGGTGGAACTTCATAGCAAAGTACAAAGTTCCAAACAGATGGACAAAATTAGTTGAAATAGACAGTTTCTGCATAAAAACTCATTCCTGGTGGAACTTCATAGCAAAGTACAAAGTTCGTTTTGGATGGATCAATTTAGTTGAAATAGACAGTTTTTGCATGAAAACTCATTCCTGGTGGAACTTCATAGCAAAGTACAAAGTTCGTTTTGGATGGATCAATTTAGTTGAAATAGACAGTTTTTGCATGAAAACTCATTCGTGGTGGAACTTCATAGCAAAGTACAAAGTTCGTTTTGGATGGATCAATTTAGTTGAAATAGACAGTTTTTGCATGAAAACTCATTCCTGGTGGAACTTCATAGCAAAGTACAAAGTTCGTTTTGGATGGACAAAGTTAGTTGAAATAGACAGTTTTTGCATAAAAACTCATTCCTGGTGGAACTTCATAGCAAAGTACAAAGTTCGTTTTGGATGGATCAATTTAGTTGAAATAGACAGTTTCTGCATAAAAACTCATTCCTGGTGGAACTTCATAGCAAAGTACAAAGTTCGTTTTGGATGGATCAATTTAGTTGAAATAGACAGTTCTTGCATGAAAACTCATTCCTGGTAGAACTTCATAGCAAAGTACAAAGTTCGTATCGGATGGACGAATTAAGTTGAAATAGACAGTTTTTGCATGAAAACTCATTCCTGGTGGAACTTCATAGCAAAGTACAAAGTTCCAAACAGATGGACAAAATTAGTTGAAATAGACAGTTTTTGCATAAAAACTCATTCCTGGTGGAACTTCATAGCAAAGTACAAAGTTCGTTTTGGATGGATCAATTTAGTTGAAATAGACAGTTTTTGCATGAAAACTCATTCCTGGTGGAACTTCATAGCAAAGTACAAAGTTCCAAACAGATGGACAAAGTTAGTTGAAATAGACAGTTTTTGCATAAAAACTCATTCCTGGTGGAACTTCATAGCAAAGTACAAAGTTCGTTTTGGATGGATCAATTTAGTTGAAATAGACAGTTTCTGCATAAAAACTCATTCCTGGTGGAACTTCATAGCAAAGTACAAAGTTCGTTTAGGATGGACAAAGTTAGTTGAAATAGACAGTTTTTGCATGAAAACTCATTCCTGGTGGAACTTCATAGCAAAGTACAAAGTTCGTTTTGGATGGACGAATTAAGTTGAAATAGACAGTTTTTGTATGAAAACTCATTCCTGGTGGAACTTCATAGCAAAGTACAAAGTTCGAATCAGATGGACGAATTAAGTTGAAATAGACAGTTTTTGCATGAAAACTCATTCCTGGTGGAACTTCATAGCAAAATACAAAGTTCGTTTTAGATGGACAAAGTTAGTTGAAATAGACAGTTTTTGCATAAAAACTCATTCCTGGTGGAACTTCATAGCAAAGTACAAAGTTCGTTTTGGATGGATCAATTTAGTTGAAATAGACAGTTTTTGCATGAAAACTCATTCCTGGTGGAACTTCATAGCAAAGTACAAAGTTCGTTTTGGATGGATCAATTTAGTTGAAATAGACAGTTCTTGCATGAAAACTCATTCCTGGTAGAACTTCATAGCAAAGTACAAAGTTCGTATCGGATGGATCAATTTAGTTGAAATAGACAGTTTTTGCATGAAAACTCATTCCTGGTGGAACTTCATAGCAAAGTACAAAGTTCGTTTTAGATGGACAAAGTTAGTTGAAATAGACAGTTTTTGTATGAAAACTCATTCCTGGTGGAACTTCATAGCAAAGTACAAAGTTCGTTTTAGATGGACAAAGTTAGTTGAAATAGACAGTTTTTGCATGAAAACTCATTCCTGGTGGAACTTCATAGCAAAGTACAAAGTTCCAAACAGATGGACAAAATTAGTTGAAATAGACAGTTTTTGCATAAAAACTCATTCCTGGTGGAACTTCATAGCAAAGTACAAAGTTCGTTTTGGATGGACGAATTAAGTTGAAATAGACAGTTTTTGCATGAAAACTCATTCCTGGTGGAACTTCATAGCAAAGTACAAAGTTCGTTTTGGATGGATCAATTTAGTTGAAATAGACAGTTTTTGCATGAAAACTCATTCCTGGTGGAACTTCATAGCAAAGTACAAAGTTCGTTTTGGATGGACAAAGTTAGTTGAAATAGACAGTTTTTGCATAAAAACTCATTCCTGGTGGAACTTCATAGCAAAGTACAAAGTTCGTTTTGGATGGATCAATTTAGTTGAAATAGACAGTTTCTGCATAAAAACTCATTCCTGGTGGAACTTCATAGCAAAGTACAAAGTTCGTTTTGGATGGATCAATTTAGTTGAAATAGACAGTTCTTGCATGAAAACTCATTCCTGGTAGAACTTCATAGCAAAGTACAAAGTTCGTATCGGATGGACGAATTAAGTTGAAATAGACAGTTTTTGCATGAAAACTCATTCCTGGTGGAACTTCATAGCAAAGTACAAAGTTCCAAACAGATGGACAAAGTTAGTTGAAATAGACAGTTTTTGCATAAAAACTCATTCCTGGTGGAACTTCATAGCAAAGTACAAAGTTCGTTTTGGATGGATCAATTTAGTTGAAATAGACAGTTTCTGCATAAAAACTCATTCCTGGTGGAACTTCATAGCAAAGTACAAAGTTCGTTTTGGATGGATCAATTTAGTTGAAATAGACAGTTCTTGCATGAAAACTCATTCCTGGTAGAACTTCATAGCAAAGTACAAAGTTCGTATCGGATGGACGAATTAAGTTGAAATAGACAGTTTTTGCATGAAAACTCATTCCTGGTGGAACTTCATAGCAAAGTACAAAGTTCCAAACAGATGGACAAAATTAGTTGAAATAGACAGTTTTTGCATAAAAACTCATTCCTGGTGGAACTTCATAGCAAAGTACAAAGTTCGTTTTGGATGGACGAATTAAGTTGAAATAGACAGTTTTTGCATGAAAACTCATTCCTGGTGGAACTTCATAGCAAAGTACAAAGTTCGTTTTGGATGGATCAATTTAGTTGAAATAGACAGTTTTTGCATGAAAACTCATTCGTGGTGGAACTTCATAGCAAAGTACAAAGTTCGTTTTGGATGGATCAATTTAGTTGAAATAGACAGTTTTTGCATGAAAACTCATTCCTGGTGGAACTTCATAGCAAAGTACAAAGTTCGTTTTGGATGGACAAAGTTAGTTGAAATAGACAGTTTTTGCATAAAAACTCATTCCTGGTGGAACTTCATAGCAAAGTACAAAGTTCGTTTTGCATGGATCAATTTAGTTGAAATAGACAGTTTCTGCATAAAAACTCATTCCTGGTGGAACTTCATAGCAAAGTACAAAGTTCGTTTTGGATGGATCAATTTAGTTGAAATAGACAGTTCTTGCATGAAAACTCATTCCTGGTAGAACTTCATAGCAAAGTACAAAGTTCGTATCGGATGGACGAATTAAGTTGAAATAGACAGTTTTTGCATGAAAACTCATTCCTGGTGGAACTTCATAGCAAAGTACAAAGTTCCAAACAGATGGACAAAGTTAGTTGAAATAGACAGTTTCTGCATAAAAACTCATTCCTGGTGGAACTTCATAGCAAAGTACAAAGTTCGTTTTGGATGGATCAATTTAGTTGAAATAGACAGTTCTTGCATGAAAACTCATTCCTGGTAGAACTTCATAGCAAAGTACAAAGTTCGTATCGGATGGACGAATTAAGTTGAAATAGACAGTTTCTGCATAAAAACTCATTCCTGGTGGAACTTCATAGCAAAGTACAAAGTTCCAAACAGATGGACAAAATTAGTTGAAATAGACAGTTTCTGCATAAAAACTCATTCCTGGTGGAACTTCATAGCAAAGTACAAAGTTCGTTTTGGATGGACGAATTAAGTTGAAATAGACAGTTTTTGCATGAAAACTCATTCCTGGTGGAACTTCATAGCAAAGTACAAAGTTCGTTTTGGATGGATCAATTTAGTTGAAATAGACAGTTTTTGCATGAAAACTCATTCGTGGTGGAACTTCATAGCAAAGTACAAAGTTCGTTTTGGATGGATCAATTTAGTTGAAATAGACAGTTTTTGCATGAAAACTCATTCCTGGTGGAACTTCATAGCAAAGTACAAAGTTCGTTTTGGATGGACAAAGTTAGTTGAAATAGACAGTTTTTGCATAAAAACTCATTCCTGGTGGAACTTCATAGCAAAGTACAAAGTTCGTTTTGGATGGATCAATTTAGTTGAAATAGACAGTTTCTGCATAAAAACTCATTCCTGGTGGAACTTCATAGCAAAGTACAAAGTTCGTTTTGGATGGATCAATTTAGTTGAAATAGACAGTTCTTGCATGAAAACTCATTCCTGGTAGAACTTCATAGCAAAGTACAAAGTTCGTATCGGATGGACGAATTAAGTTGAAATAGACAGTTTTTGCATGAAAACTCATTCCTGGTGGAACTTCATAGCAAAGTACAAAGTTCGTTTTGGATGGACAAAGTTAGTTGAAATAGACAGTTTTTGCATAAAAACTCATTCCTGGTGGAACTTCATAGCAAAGTACAAAGTTCGTTTTGGATGGATCAATTTAGTTGAAATAGACAGTTTTTGCATGAAAACTCATTCCTGGTGGAACTTCATAGCAAAGTACAAAGTTCGTTTTGGATGGACGAATTAAGTTGAAATAGACAGTTTTTGTATGAAAACTCATTCCTGGTGGAACTTCATAGCAAAGTACAAAGTTCGAATCAGATGGACGAATTAAGTTGAAATAGACAGTTTTTGCATGAAAACTCATTCCTGGTGGAACTTCATAGCAAAATACAAAGTTCGTTTTAGATGGACAAAGTTAGTTGAAATAGACAGTTTTTGCATAAAAACTCATTCCTGGTGGAACTTCATAGCAAAGTACAAAGTTCGTTTTGGATGGATCAATTTAGTTGAAATAGACAGTTTTTGCATGAAAACTCATTCCTGGTGGAACTTCATAGCAAAGTACAAAGTTCGTTTTGGATGGATCAATTTAGTTGAAATAGACAGTTCTTGCATGAAAACTCATTCCTGGTAGAACTTCATAGCAAAGTACAAAGTTCGTATCGGATGGACGAATTAAGTTGAAATAGACAGTTTTTGCATGAAAACTCATTCCTGGTGGAACTTCATAGCAAAGTACAAAGTTCCAAACAGATGGACAAAATTAGTTGAAATAGACAGTTTTTGCATAAAAACTCATTCCTGGTGGAACTTCATAGCAAAGTACAAAGTTCGTTTTGGATGGACGAATTAAGTTGAAATAGACAGTTTTTGCATGAAAACTCATTCCTGGTGGAACTTCATAGCAAAGTACAAAGTTCGTTTTGGATGGATCAATTTAGTTGAAATAGACAGTTTTTGCATGAAAACTCATTCCTGGTGGAACTTCATAGCAAAGTACAAAGTTCGTTTTGGATGGACAAAGTTAGTTGAAATAGACAGTTTTTGCATAAAAACTCATTCCTGGTGGAACTTCATAGCAAAGTACAAAGTTCGTTTTGGATGGATCAATTTAGTTGAAATTGACAGTTTCTGCATAAAAACTCATTCCTGGTGGAACTTCATAGCAAAGTACAAAGTTCGTTTTGGATGGATCAATTTAGTTGAAATAGACAGTTCTTGCATGAAAACTCATTCCTGGTAGAACTTCATAGCAAAGACAGTTCTTGCATGAAAACTCATTCCTGGTAGAACTTCATAGCAAAGTACAAAGTTCGTATCGGATGGACGAATTAAGTTGAAATAGACAGTTTTTGCATGAAAACTCATTCCTGGTGGAACTTCATAGCAAAGTACAAAGTTCCAAACAGATGGACAAAGTTAGTTGAAATAGACAGTTTTTGCATAAAAACTCATTCCTGGTGGAACTTCATAGCAAAGTACAAAGTTCGTTTTGGATGGATCAATTTAGTTGAAATAGACAGTTTCTGCATAAAAACTCATTCCTGGTGGAACTTCATAGCAAAGTACAAAGTTCGTTTTGGATGGATCAATTTAGTTGAAATAGACAGTTCTTGCATGAAAACTCATTCCTGGTAGAACTTCATAGCAAAGTACAAAGTTCGTATCGGATGGACGAATTAAGTTGAAATAGACAGTTTTTGCATGAAAACTCATTCCTGGTGGAACTTCATAGCAAAGTACAAAGTTCCAAACAGATGGACAAAATTAGTTGAAATAGACAGTTTTTGCATAAAAACTCATTCCTGGTGGAACTTCATAGCAAAGTACAAAGTTCGTTTTGGATGGACGAATTAAGTTGAAATAGACAGTTTTTGCATGAAAACTCATTCCTGGTGGAACTTCATAGCAAAGTACAAAGTTCGTTTTGGATGGATCAATTTAGTTGAAATAGACAGTTTTTGCATGAAAACTCATTCGTGGTGGAACTTCATAGCAAAGTACAAAGTTCGTTTTGGATGGATCAATTTAGTTGAAATAGACAGTTTTTGCATGAAAACTCATTCCTGGTGGAACTTCATAGCAAAGTACAAAGTTCGTTTTGGATGGACAAAGTTAGTTGAAATAGACAGTTTTTGCATAAAAACTCATTCCTGGTGGAACTTCATAGCAAAGTACAAAGTTCGTTTTGGATGGATCAATTTAGTTGAAATAGACAGTTTCTGCATAAAAACTCATTCCTGGTGGAACTTCATAGCAAAGTACAAAGTTCGTTTTGGATGGATCAATTTAGTTGAAATAGACAGTTCTTGCATGAAAACTCATTCCTGGTAGAACTTCATAGCAAAGTACAAAGTTCGTATCGGATGGACGAATTAAGTTGAAATAGACAGTTTTTGCATGAAAACTCATTCCTGGTAGAACTTCATAGCAAAGTACAAAGTTCCAAACAGATGGACAAAGTTAGTTGAAATAGACAGTTTTTGCATAAAAACTCATTCCTGGTGGAACTTCATAGCAAAGTACAAAGTTCGTTTTGGATGGATCAATTTAGTTAAAATAGACAGTTCTTGCATGAAAACTCATTCCTGGTAGAACTTCATAGCAAAGTACAAAGTTCGTTTTGGATGGATCAATTTAGTTGAAATAGACAGTTTTTGCATAAAAACTCATTCCTGGTGGAACTTCATAGCAAAGTACAAAGTTCCAAACAGATGGACAAAATTAGTTGAAATAGACAGTTTCTGCATAAAAACTCATTCCTGGTGGAACTTCATAGCAAAGTACAAAGTTCGTTTTGGATGGATCAATTTAGTTGAAATAGACAGTTCTTGCATGAAAACTCATTCCTGGTAGAACTTCATAGCAAAGTACAAAGTTCGTATCGGATGGACGAATTAAGTTGAAATAGACAGTTTCTGCATAAAAACTCATTCCTGGTGGAACTTCATAGCAAAGTACAAAGTTCCAAACAGATGGACAAAATTAGTTGAAATAGACAGTTTCTGCATAAAAACTCATTCCTGGTGGAACTTCATAGCAAAGTACAAAGTTCGTTTTGGATGGACGAATTAAGTTGAAATAGACAGTTTTTGCATGAAAACTCATTCCTGGTGGAACTTCATAGCAAAGTACAAAGTTCGTTTTGGATGGATCAATTTAGTTGAAATAGACAGTTTTTGCATGAAAACTCATTCGTGGTGGAACTTCATAGCAAAGTACAAAGTTCGTTTTGGATGGATCAATTTAGTTGAAATAGACAGTTTTTGCATGAAAACTCATTCCTGGTGGAACTTCATAGCAAAGTACAAAGTTCGTTTTGGATGGACAAAGTTAGTTGAAATAGACAGTTTTTGCATAAAAACTCATTCCTGGTGGAACTTCATAGCAAAGTACAAAGTTCGTTTTGGATGGATCAATTTAGTTGAAATAGACAGTTTCTGCATAAAAACTCATTCCTGGTGGAACTTCATAGCAAAGTACAAAGTTCGTTTTGGATGGATCAATTTAGTTGAAATAGACAGTTCTTGCATGAAAACTCATTCCTGGTAGAACTTCATAGCAAAGTACAAAGTTCGTATCGGATGGACGAATTAAGTTGAAATAGACAGTTTTTGCATGAAAACTCATTCCTGGTGGAACTTCATAGCAAAGTACAAAGTTCGTTTTGGATGGACAAAGTTAGTTGAAATAGACAGTTTTTGCATAAAAACTCATTCCTGGTGGAACTTCATAGCAAAGTACAAAGTTCGTTTTGGATGGATCAATTTAGTTGAAATAGACAGTTTTTGCATGAAAACTCATTCCTGGTGGAACTTCATAGCAAAGTACAAAGTTCGTTTTGGATGGACGAATTAAGTTGAAATAGACAGTTTTTGTATGAAAACTCATTCCTGGTGGAACTTCATAGCAAAGTACAAAGTTCGAATCAGATGGACGAATTAAGTTGAAATAGACAGTTTTTGCATGAAAACTCATTCCTGGTGGAACTTCATAGCAAAATACAAAGTTCGTTTTAGATGGACAAAGTTAGTTGAAATAGACAGTTTTTGCATAAAAACTCATTCCTGGTGGAACTTCATAGCAAAGTACAAAGTTCGTTTTGGATGGATCAATTTAGTTGAAATAGACAGTTTTTGCATGAAAACTCATTCCTGGTGGAACTTCATAGCAAAGTACAAAGTTCGTTTTGGATGGATCAATTTAGTTGAAATAGACAGTTCTTGCATGAAAACTCATTCCTGGTAGAACTTCATAGCAAAGTACAAAGTTCGTATCGGATGGATCAATTTAGTTGAAATAGACAGTTTTTGCATGAAAACTCATTCCTGGTGGAACTTCATAGCAAAGTACAAAGTTCGTTTTAGATGGACAAAGTTAGTTGAAATAGACAGTTTTTGTATGAAAACTCATTCCTGGTGGAACTTCATAGCAAAGTACAAAGTTCGTTTTAGATGGACAAAGTTAGTTGAAATAGACAGTTTTTGCATGAAAACTCATTCCTGGTGGAACTTCATAGCAAAGTACAAAGTTCGTTTTGGATGGATCAATTTAGTTGAAATAGACAGTTTTTGCATGAAAACTCATTCCTGGTGGAACTTCATAGCAAAGTACAAAGTTCGTTTTGGATGGATCAATTTAGTTGAAATAGACAGTTTTTGCATGTAAACTCATTCCTGGTGGAACTTCATAGCAAAGTACAAAGTTCGAATCAGATGGACGAATTAAGTTGAAATAGACAGTTTTTGCATAAAAACTCATTCCTGGTGGAACTTCATAGCAAAGTACAAAGTTCGTTTTGGATGGATCAATTTAGTTGAAATAGACAGTTTTTGCATGAAAACTCATTCGTGGTGGAACTTCATAGCAAAGTACAAAGTTCGTTTTGGATGGATCAATTTAGTTGAAATAGACAGTTTTTGCATGAAAACTCATTCCTGGTGGAACTTCATAGCAAAGTACAAAGTTCGTTTTGGATGGATCAATTTAGTTGAAATAGACAGTTCTTGCATGAAAACTCATTCCTGGTAGAACTTCATAGCAAAGTACAAAGTTCGTATCGGATGGACAAATTAAGTTGAAATAGACAGTTTTTGCATGAAAACTCATTCCTGGTGGAACTTCATAGCAAAGTACAAAGTTCGTTTTGGATGGATCAATTTAGTTGAAATAGACAGTTTTTGCATGAAAACTCATTCGTGGTGGAACTTCATAGCAAAGTACAAAGTTCGTTTTGGATGGATCAATTTAGTTGAAATAGACAGTTTTTGCATGAAAACTCATTCCTGGTGGAACTTCATAGCAAAGTACAAAGTTCGTTTTGGATGGACAAAGTTAGTTGAAATAGACAGTTTTTGCATAAAAACTCATTCCTGGTGGAACTTCATAGCAAAGTACAAAGTTCGTTTTGGATGGATCAATTTAGTTGAAATAGACAGTTTCTGCATAAAAACTCATTCCTGGTGGAACTTCATAGCAAAGTACAAAGTTCGTTTTGGATGGATCAATTTAGTTGAAATAGACAGTTCTTGCATGAAAACTCATTCCTGGTAGAACTTCATAGCAAAGTACAAAGTTCGTATCAGATGGACGAATTAAGTTGAAATAGACAGTTTTTGCATGAAAACTCATTCCTGGTGGAACTTCATAGCAAAGAACAAAGTTCGTTTTGGATGGATCAATTTAGTTGAAATAGACAGTTTTTGCATGAAAACTCATTCCTGGTGGAACTTCATAGCAAAGTACAAAGTTCGTTTTGGATGGATCAATTTAGTTGAAATAGACAGTTCTTGCATGAAAACTCATTCCTGGTAGAACTTCATAGCAAAGTACAAAGTTCGTTTTGGATGGATCAATTTAGTTGAAATAGACAGTTTCTGCATAAAAACTCATTCCTGGTGGAACTTCATAGCAAAGTACAAAGTTCGTTTTGGATGGATCAATTTAGTTGAAATAGACAGTTTCTGCATAAAAACTCATTCCTGGTGGAACTTCATAGCAAAGTACAAAGTTCGTTTTGGATGGATCAATTTAGTTGAAATAGACAGTTTTTGCATGAAAACTCATTCCTGGTGGAACTTCATAGCAAAGTACAAAGTTCGTTTTGGATGAACAAAGTTAGTTGAAATAGACAGTTCTTGCATGAAAACTCATTCCTGGTAGAACTTCATAGCAAAGTACAAAGTTCGTTTTGGATGGATCAATTTAGTTGAAATAGACAGTTTTTGCATGAAAACTCATTCCTGGTGGAACTTCATAGCAAAGTACAAAGTTCGTTTTGGATGGATCAATTTAGTTGAAATAGACAGTTCTTGCATGAAAACTCATTCCTGGTAGAACTTCATAGCAAAGTACAAAGTTCGTTTTAGATGGACAAAGTTAGTTGAAATAGACAGTTTTTGCATGAAAACTCATTCCTGGTGGAACTTCATAGCAAAGTACAAAGTTCGTTTTGGATGAACAAAGTTAGTTGAAATAGACAGTTCTTGCATGAAAACTCATTCCTGGTAGAACTTCATAGCAAAGTACAAAGTTCGTTTTGGATGGATCAATTTAGTTGAAATAGACAGTTTTTGCATGAAAACTCATTCCTGGTGGAACTTCATAGCAAAGTACAAAGTTCGTTTTGGATGGACAAAGTTAGTTGAAATAGACAGTTTTTGCATGAAAACTCATTCCTGGTGGAACTTCATAGCAAAGTACAAAGTTCGTTTTGGATGGACAAAGTTAGTTGAAATAGACAGTTTTTGCATAAAAACTCATTCCTGGTGGAACTTCATAGCAAAGTACAAAGTTCGTTTTGGATGGATCAATTTAGTTGAAATAGACAGTTCTTGCATGAAAACTCATTCCTGGTGGAACTTCATAGCAAAGTACAAAGTTCGTTTTGGATGGACAAAGTTAGTTGAAATAGACAGTTTTTGCATGAAAACTCATTCCTGGTGGAACTTCATAGCAAAGTACAAAGTTCGTTTTGGATGGACAAAGTTAGTTGAAATAGACAGTTTTTGCATAAAAACTCATTCCTGGTGGAACTTCATAGCAAAGTACAAAGTTCGTTTTGGATGGATCAATTTAGTTGAAATAGACAGTTCTTGCATGAAAACTCATTCCTGGTAGAACTTCATAGCAAAGTACAAAGTTCGTTTTAGATGGACAAAGTTAGTTGAAATAGACAGTTTTTGCATGAAAACTCATTCCTGGTGGAACTTCATAGCAAAGTACAAAGTTCGTTTTGGATGAACAAAGTTAGTTGAAATAGACAGTTTTTGCATGAAAACTCATTCCTGGTGGAACTTCATAGCAAAGTACAAAGTTCGTTTTGGATGGACAAAGTTAGTTGAAATAGACAGTTTTTGCATGAAAACTCATTCCTGGTGGAACTTCATAGCAAAGTACAAAGTTCGTTTTGGATGGACAAAGTTAGTTGAAATAGACAGTTTTTGCATAAAAACTCATTCCTGGTGGAACTTCATAGCAAAGTACAAAGTTCGTTTTGGATGGATCAATTTAGTTGAAATAGACAGTTCTTGCATGAAAACTCATTCCTGGTAGAACTTCATAGCAAAGTACAAAGTTCGTTTTAGATGGACAAAGTTAGTTGAAATAGACAGTTTTTGCATGAAAACTCATTCCTGGTGGAACTTCATAGCAAAGTACAAAGTTCGTTTTGGATGGACAAAGTTAGTTGAAATAGACAGCTTTTGCATAAAAACTCATTCCTGGTGGAACTTCATAGCAAAGTACAAAGTTCGTTTTGGATGGATCAATTTAGTTGAAATAGACAGTTTTTGCATGAAAACTCATTCCTGGTGGAACTTCATAGCAAAGTACAAAGTTCGTTTTGGATGGACAAAGTTAGTTGAAATAGACAGTTTTTGCATAAAAACTCATTCCTGGTGGAACTTCATAGCAAAGTAAAAAGTTCGTTTTGGATGGATCAATTTAGTTGAAATAGACAGTTTTTGCATGAAAACTCATTCCTGGTGGAACTTCATAGCAAAGTACAAAGTTCGTTTTGGATGGACAAAGTTAGTTGAAATAGACAGTTTTTGCATAAAAACTCATTCCTGGTGGAACTTCATAGCAAAGTACAAAGTTCGAATCAGATGGACGAATTAAGTTGAATTAGACAGTTTTTGCATGAAAACTCATTCCTGGTGGAACTTCATAGCAAAGTACAAAGTTCGAATCAGATGGACGAATTAAGTTGAAATAGACAGTTTTTGCATGAAAACTCATTCCTGGTAGAACTTCATAGCAAAGTACAAAGTTCGTTTTAGATGGACAAAGTTAGTTGAAATAGACAGTTTTTGCATGAAAACTCATTCCTGGTGGAACTTCATAGCAAAGTACAAAGTTCGTTTTGGATGGATCAATTTAGTTGAAATAGACAGTTTTTGCATGAAAACTCATTCCTGGTGGAACTTCATAGCAAAGTACAAAGTTCGTTTTGGATGGACAAAGTTAGTTGAAATAGACAGTTTTTGCATAAAAACTCATTCCTGGTGGAACTTCATAGCAAAGTACAAAGTTCGTTTTGGATGGATCAATTTAGTTGAAATAGACAGTTTTTGCTTGAAAACTCATTCCTGGTGGAACTTCATAGCAAAGTACAAAGTTCGTTTTGGATGGGCAAAGTTAGTTGAAATAGACAGTTTTTGCATGAAAACTCATTCCTGGTGGAACTTCATAGCAAAGTACAAAGTTCGTTTTGGATGGACAAAGTTAGTTGAAATAGACAGTTTTTGCATAAAAACTCATTCCTGGTGGAACTTCATAGCAAAGTACAAAGTTCGTTTTGGATGGACAAAGTTAGTTGAAATAGACAGTTTTTGCATAAAAACTCATTCCTGGTGGAACTTCATAGCAAAGTACAAAGTTCGTTTTGGATGGATC
Organism: Anopheles moucheti; assembly: GCF_943734755.1. NCBI lineage: Eukaryota > Metazoa > Arthropoda > Insecta > Diptera > Culicidae > Anopheles > Anopheles moucheti. Next base: position 37,884 of record NW_026453790.1, on the reverse strand, counting down.
AATTTAGTTGAAATAGACAGTTTTTGCATGAAAACTCATTCCTGGTGGAACTTCATAGCAAAGTACAAAGTTCGTTTTGGATGGACAAAGTTAGTTGAAATAGACAGTTTTTGCATAAAAACTCATTCCTGGTGGAACTTCATAGCAAAGTACAAAGTTCGTTTTGGATGGATCAATTTAGTTGAAATAGACAGTTTTTGCATGAAAACTCATTCCTGGTAGAACTTCATAGCAAAGTACAAAGTTCGTTTTAGATGGACAAAGTTAGTTGAAATAGACAGTTTTTGCATGAAAACTCATTCCTGGTGGAACTTCATAGCAAAGTACAAAGTTCGTTTTGGATGGATCAATTTAGTTGAAATAGACAGTTTTTGCATGAAAACTCATTCCTGGTAGAACTTCATAGCAAAGTACAAAGTTCGTTTTAGATGGACAAAGTTAGTTGAAATAGACAGTTTTTGCATGAAAACTCATTCCTGGTGGAACTTCATAGCAAAGTACAAAGTTCGTTTTGGATGGATCAATTTAGTTGAAATAGACAGTTTTTGCATGAAAACTCATTCCTGGTGGAACTTCATAGCAAAGTACAAAGTTCGTTTTGGATGGGCAAAGTTAGTTGAAATAGACAGTTTTTGCATAAAAACTCATTCCTGGTAGAACTTCATAGCAAAGTACAAAGTTCGTTTTGGATGGGCAAAGTTAGTTGAAATAGACAGTTTTTGCATGAAAACTCATTCCTGGTGGAACTTCATAGCAAAGTACAAAGTTCGTTTTGGATGGACAAAGTTAGTTGAAATAGACAGTTTTTGCATGAAAACTCATTCCTGGTGGAACTTCATAGCAAAGTACAAAGTTCGTTTTGGATGGGCAAAGTTAGTTGAAATAGACAGTTTTTGCATGAAAACTCATTCCTGGTGGAACTTCATAGCAAAGTACAAAGTTCGTTTTGGATGGACAAAGTTAGTTGAAATAGACAGTTTTTGCATAAAAACTCATTCCTGGTGGAACTTCATAGCAAAGTACAAAGTTCGTTTTGGATGGACAAAGTTAGTTGAAATAGACAGTTTTTGCATAAAAACTCATTCCTGGTGGAACTTCATAGCAAAGTACAAAGTTCGTTTTGGATGGATCAATTTAGTTGAAATAGACAGTTTTTGCATGAAAACTCATTCCTGGTGGAACTTCATAGCAAAGTACAAAGTTCGTTTTGGATGGACAAAGTTAGTTGAAATAGACAGTTTTTGCATAAAAACTCATTCCTGGTAGAACTTCATAGCAAAGTACAAAGTTCGTTTTGGATGGATCAATTTAGTTGAACTAGACAGTTCTTGCATGAAAACTCATTCCTGGTAGAACTTCATAGCAAAGTACAAAGTTCGTATCGGATGGACGAATTAAGTTGAAATAGACAGTTTTTGCATGAAAACTCATTCCTGGTGGAACTTCATAGCAAAGTACAAAGTTCGTTTTGGATGGATCAATTTAGTTGAAATAGACAGTTTTTGCATGAAAACTCATTCCTGGTGGAACTTCATAGCAAAGTACAAAGTTCGTTTTGGATGGATCAATTTAGTTGAAATAGACAGTTTTTGCATGAAAACTCATTCCTGGTGGAACTTCATAGCAAAGTACAAAGTTCGTTTTGGATGGATCAATTTAGTTGAAATAGACAGTTTTTGTATGAAAACTCATTCCTGGTGGAACTTCATAGCAAAGTACAAAGTTCGTATCGGATGGATCAATTTAGTTGAAATAGACAGTTCTTGCATGAAAACTCATTCCTGGTAGAACTTCATAGCAAAGTACAAAGTTCGTATCGGATGGACGAATTAAGTTGAAATAGACAGTTTTTGCATGAAAACTCATTCCTGGTGGAACTTCATAGCAAAGTACAAAGTTCGTTTCGGATGGATCAATTTAGTTGAAATAGACAGTTTTTGCATTAAAACTCATTCCTGGTGGAACTTCATAGCAAAGTACAAAGTTCGTATCGGATGGATCAATTTAGTTGAAATAGACAGTTCTTGCATGAAAACTCATTCCTGGTAGAACTTCATAGCAAAGTACAAAGTTCGTATCGGATGGACGAATTAAGTTGAAATAGACAGTTTTTGCATGAAAACTCATTCCTGGTGGAACTTCATAGCAAAGTACAAAGTTCGTTTTGGATGGATCAATTTAGTTGAAATAGACAGTTTTTGCATGAAAACTCATTCCTGGTAGAACTTCATAGCAAAGTACAAAGTTCGTTTTAGATGGACAAAGTTAGTTGAAATAGACAGTTTTTGCATGAAAACTCATTCGTGGTGGAACTTCATAGCAAAGTACAAAGTTCGTTTTGGATGGATCAATTTAGTTGAAATAGACAGTTTTTGCATAAAAACTCATTCCTGGTGGAACTTCATAGCAAAGTACAAAGTTCGTTTTGGATGGACAAAGTTAGTTGAAATAGACAGTTTTTGCATAAAAACTCATTCCTGGTGGAACTTCATAGCAAAGTACAAAGTTCGTTTTGGATGGATCAATTTAGTTGAAATAGACAGTTTCTGCATAAAAACTCATTCCTGGTGGAACTTCATAGCAAAGTACAAAGTTCGTTTTGGATGGATCAATTTAGTTGAAATAGACAGTTTCTGCATAAAAACTCATTCCTGGTGGAACTTCATAGCAAAGTACAAAGTTCGTTTTGGATGGATCAATTTAGTTGAAATAGACAGTTCTTGCATGAAAACTCATTCCTGGTAGAACTTCATAGCAAAGTACAAAGTTCGTATCAGATGGACGAATTAAGTTGAAATAGACAGTTTTTGCATGAAAACTCATTCCTGGTGGAACTTCATAGCAAAGAACAAAGTTCGTTTTGGATGGATCAATTTAGTTGAAATAGACAGTTTTTGCATGAAAACTCATTCCTGGTGGAACTTCATAGCAAAGTACAAAGTTCGTTTTGGATGGATCAATTTAGTTAAAATAGACAGTTTTTGCATGAAAACTCATTCCTGGTGGAACTTCATAGCAAAGTACAAAGTTCGTTTTGGATGAACAAAGTTAGTTGAAATAGACAGTTCTTGCATGAAAACTCATTCCTGGTAGAACTTCATAGCAAAGTACAAAGTTCGTTTTGGATGGATCAATTTAGTTGAAATAGACAGTTTTTGCATGAAAACTCATTCCTGGTGGAACTTCATAGCAAAGTACAAAGTTCGTTTTGGATGGATCAATTTAGTTGAAATAGACAGTTCTTGCATGAAAACTCATTCCTGGTAGAACTTCATAGCAAAGTACAAAGTTCGTTTTAGATGGACAAAGTTAGTTGAAATAGACAGTTTTTGCATGAAAACTCATTCCTGGTGGAACTTCATAGCAAAGTACAAAGTTCGTTTTGGATGAACAAAGTTAGTTGAAATAGACAGTTCTTGCATGAAAACTCATTCCTGGTAGAACTTCATAGCAAAGTACAAAGTTCGTTTTGGATGGATCAATTTAGTTGAAATAGACAGTTTTTGCATGAAAACTCATTCCTGGTGGAACTTCATAGCAAAGTACAAAGTTCGTTTTGGATGGACAAAGTTAGTTGAAATAGACAGTTTTTGCATGAAAACTCATTCCTGGTGGAACTTCATAGCAAAGTACAAAGTTCGTTTTGGATGGACAAAGTTAGTTGAAATAGACAGTTTTTGCATAAAAACTCATTCCTGGTGGAACTTCATAGCAAAGTACAAAGTTCGTTTTGGATGGATCAATTTAGTTGAAATAGACAGTTCTTGCATGAAAACTCATTCCTGGTGGAACTTCATAGCAAAGTACAAAGTTCGTTTTGGATGGACAAAGTTAGTTGAAATAGACAGTTTTTGCATGAAAACTCATTCCTGGTGGAACTTCATAGCAAAGTACAAAGTTCGTTTTGGATGGACAAAGTTAGTTGAAATAGACAGTTTTTGCATAAAAACTCATTCCTGGTGGAACTTCATAGCAAAGTACAAAGTTCGTTTTGGATGGATCAATTTAGTTGAAATAGACAGTTCTTGCATGAAAACTCATTCCTGGTAGAACTTCATAGCAAAGTACAAAGTTCGTTTTAGATGGACAAAGTTAGTTGAAATAGACAGTTTTTGCATGAAAACTCATTCCTGGTGGAACTTCATAGCAAAGTACAAAGTTCGTTTTGGATGAACAAAGTTAGTTGAAATAGACAGTTTTTGCATGAAAACTCATTCCTGGTGGAACTTCATAGCAAAGTACAAAGTTCGTTTTGGATGGACAAAGTTAGTTGAAATAGACAGTTTTTGCATGAAAACTCATTCCTGGTGGAACTTCATAGCAAAGTACAAAGTTCGTTTTGGATGGACAAAGTTAGTTGAAATAGACAGTTTTTGCATAAAAACTCATTCCTGGTGGAACTTCATAGCAAAGTACAAAGTTCGTTTTGGATGGATCAATTTAGTTGAAATAGACAGTTCTTGCATGAAAACTCATTCCTGGTAGAACTTCATAGCAAAGTACAAAGTTCGTTTTAGATGGACAAAGTTAGTTGAAATAGACAGTTTTTGCATGAAAACTCATTCCTGGTGGAACTTCATAGCAAAGTACAAAGTTCGTTTTGGATGGACAAAGTTAGTTGAAATAGACAGCTTTTGCATAAAAACTCATTCCTGGTGGAACTTCATAGCAAAGTACAAAGTTCGTTTTGGATGGATCAATTTAGTTGAAATAGACAGTTTTTGCATGAAAACTCATTCCTGGTGGAACTTCATAGCAAAGTACAAAGTTCGTTTTGGATGGACAAAGTTAGTTGAAATAGACAGTTTTTGCATAAAAACTCATTCCTGGTGGAACTTCATAGCAAAGTAAAAAGTTCGTTTTGGATGGATCAATTTAGTTGAAATAGACAGTTTTTGCATGAAAACTCATTCCTGGTGGAACTTCATAGCAAAGTACAAAGTTCGTATCGGATGGACAAAGTTAGTTGAAATAGACAGTTTTTGCATAAAAACTCATTCCTGGTGGAACTTCATAGCAAAGTACAAAGTTCGAATCAGATGGACGAATTAAGTTGAATTAGACAGTTTTTGCATGAAAACTCATTCCTGGTGGAACTTCATAGCAAAGTACAAAGTTCGAATCAGATGGACGAATTAAGTTGAAATAGACAGTTTTTGCATGAAAACTCATTCCTGGTAGAACTTCATAGCAAAGTACAAAGTTCGTTTTAGATGGACAAAGTTAGTTGAAATAGACAGTTTTTGCATGAAAACTCATTCCTGGTGGAACTTCATAGCAAAGTACAAAGTTCGTTTTGGATGGATCAATTTAGTTGAAATAGACAGTTTTTGCTTGAAAACTCATTCCTGGTGGAACTTCATAGCAAAGTACAAAGTTCGTTTTGGATGGGCAAAGTTAGTTGAAATAGACAGTTTTTGCATGAAAACTCATTCCTGGTGGAACTTCATAGCAAAGTACAAAGTTCGTTTTGGATGGACAAAGTTAGTTGAAATAGACAGTTTTTGCATAAAAACTCATTCCTGGTGGAACTTCATAGCAAAGTACAAAGTTCGTTTTGGATGGACAAAGTTAGTTGAAATAGACAGTTTTTGCATAAAAACTCATTCCTGGTGGAACTTCATAGCAAAGTACAAAGTTCGTTTTGGATGGATCAATTTAGTTGAAATAGACAGTTTTTGCATGAAAACTCATTCCTGGTGGAACTTCATAGCAAAGTACAAAGTTCGTTTTGGATGGACAAAGTTAGTTGAAATAGACAGTTTTTGCATAAAAACTCATTCCTGGTGGAACTTCATAGCAAAGTACAAAGTTCGTTTTGGATGGATCAATTTAGTTGAAATAGACAGTTTTTGCATGAAAACTCATTCCTGGTAGAACTTCATAGCAAAGTACAAAGTTCGTTTTAGATGGACAACGTTAGTTGAAATAGACAGTTTTTGCATGAAAACTCATTCCTGGTGGAACTTCATAGCAAAGTACAAAGTTCGTTTTGGATGGATCAATTTAGTTGAAATAGACAGTTTTTGCATGAAAACTCATTCCTGGTGGAACTTCATAGCAAAGTACAAAGTTCGTTTTGGATGGACAAAGTTAGTTGAAATAGACAGTTTTTGCATAAAAACTCATTCCTGGTGGAACTTCATAGCAAAGTACAAAGTTCGTTTTGGATGGATCAATTTAGTTGAAATAGACAGTTTTTGCATGAAAACTCATTCCTGGTAGAACTTCATAGCAAAGTACAAAGTTCGTTTTAGATGGACAAAGTTAGTTGAAATAGACAGTTTTTGCATGAAAACTCATTCCTGGTGGAACTTCATAGCAAAGTACAAAGTTCGTTTTGGATGGATCAATTTAGTTGAAATAGACAGTTTTTGCATGAAAACTCATTCCTGGTAGAACTTCATAGCAAAGTACAAAGTTCGTTTTAGATGGACAAAGTTAGTTGAAATAGACAGTTTTTGCATGAAAACTCATTCCTGGTGGAACTTCATAGCAAAGTACAAAGTTCGTTTTGGATGGATCAATTTAGTTGAAATAGACAGTTTTTGCATGAAAACTCATTCCTGGTGGAACTTCATAGCAAAGTACAAAGTTCGTTTTGGATGGGCAAAGTTAGTTGAAATAGACAGTTTTTGCATAAAAACTCATTCCTGGTAGAACTTCATAGCAAAGTACAAAGTTCGTTTTGGATGGGCAAAGTTAGTTGAAATAGACAGTTTTTGCATGAAAACTCATTCCTGGTGGAACTTCATAGCAAAGTACAAAGTTCGTTTTGGATGGACAAAGTTAGTTGAAATAGACAGTTTTTGCATGAAAACTCATTCCTGGTGGAACTTCATAGCAAAGTACAAAGTTCGTTTTGGATGGGCAAAGTTAGTTGAAATAGACAGTTTTTGCATGAAAACTCATTCCTGGTGGAACTTCATAGCAAAGTACAAAGTTCGTTTTGGATGGACAAAGTTAGTTGAAATAGACAGTTTTTGCATAAAAACTCATTCCTGGTGGAACTTCATAGCAAAGTACAAAGTTCGTTTTGGATGGACAAAGTTAGTTGAAATAGACAGTTTTTGCATAAAAACTCATTCCTGGTGGAACTTCATAGCAAAGTACAAAGTTCGTTTTGGATGGATCAATTTAGTTGAAATAGACAGTTTTTGCATGAAAACTCATTCCTGGTGGAACTTCATAGCAAAGTACAAAGTTCGTTTTGGATGGACAAAGTTAGTTGAAATAGACAGTTTTTGCATAAAAACTCATTCCTGGTAGAACTTCATAGCAAAGTACAAAGTTCGTTTTGGATGGATCAATTTAGTTGAACTAGACAGTTCTTGCATGAAAACTCATTCCTGGTAGAACTTCATAGCAAAGTACAAAGTTCGTATCGGATGGACGAATTAAGTTGAAATAGACAGTTTTTGCATGAAAACTCATTCCTGGTGGAACTTCATAGCAAAGTACAAAGTTCGTTTTGGATGGATCAATTTAGTTGAAATAGACAGTTTTTGCATGAAAACTCATTCCTGGTGGAACTTCATAGCAAAGTACAAAGTTCGTTTTGGATGGATCAATTTAGTTGAAATAGACAGTTTTTGCATGAAAACTCATTCCTGGTGGAACTTCATAGCAAAGTACAAAGTTCGTTTTGGATGGATCAATTTAGTTGAAATAGACAGTTTTTGTATGAAAACTCATTCCTGGTGGAACTTCATAGCAAAGTACAAAGTTCGTATCGGATGGATCAATTTAGTTGAAATAGACAGTTCTTGCATGAAAACTCATTCCTGGTAGAACTTCATAGCAAAGTACAAAGTTCGTATCGGATGGACGAATTAAGTTGAAATAGACAGTTTTTGCATGAAAACTCATTCCTGGTGGAACTTCATAGCAAAGTACAAAGTTCGTTTCGGATGGATCAATTTAGTTGAAATAGACAGTTTTTGCATTAAAACTCATTCCTGGTGGAACTTCATAGCAAAGTACAAAGTTCGTATCGGATGGATCAATTTAGTTGAAATAGACAGTTCTTGCATGAAAACTCATTCCTGGTAGAACTTCATAGCAAAGTACAAAGTTCGTATCGGATGGACGAATTAAGTTGAAATAGACAGTTTTTGCATGAAAACTCATTCCTGGTGGAACTTCATAGCAAAGTACAAAGTTCGTTTTGGATGGATCAATTTAGTTGAAATAGACAGTTTTTGCATGAAAACTCATTCCTGGTAGAACTTCATAGCAAAGTACAAAGTTCGTATCGGATGGACGAATTAAGTTGAAATAGACAGTTCTTGCATGAAAACTCATTCCTGGTGGAACTTCATAGCAAAGTACAAAGTTCGAATCAGATGGACGAATTAAGTTGAAATAGACAGTTTTTGCATGAAAACTCATTCCTGGTGGAACTTCATAGCAAAGTACAAAGTTCGTTTTAGATGGACAAAGTTAGTTGAAATAGACAGTTTTTGCATAAAAACTCATTCCTGGTGGAACTTCATAGCAAAGTACAAAGTTCGAATCAGATGGACGAATTAAGTTGAAATAGACAGTTTTTGTATGAAAACTCATTCCTGGTGGAACTTCATAGCAAAGTACAAAGTTCGTTTTGGATAGACAAAGTTAGTTGAAATAGACAGTTTTTGCATGAAAACTCATTCCTGGTGGAACTTCATAGCAAAGTACAAAGTTCGTTTTAGATGGACAAAGTTAGTTGAAATAGACAGTTTTTGCATAAAAACTCATTCCTGGTGGAACTTCATAGCAAAGTACAAAGTTCGTTTTGGATGGACGAATTAAGTTGAAATAGACAGTTTTTGTATGAAAACTCATTCCTGGTGGAACTTCATAGCAAAGTACAAAGTTCGTTTTGGAAGGATCAATTTAGTTGAAATAGACAGTTTTTGCATGAAAACTCATTCCTGGTGGAACTTCATAGCAAAGAACAAAGTTCGTTTTGGATGGATCAATTTAGTTGAAATAGACAGTTTTTGCATGAAAACTCATTCCTGGTGGAACTTCATAGCAAAGTACAAAGTTCGTTTTGGATGGACGAATTAAGTTGAAATAGACAGTTTTTGCATAAAAACTCATTCCTGGTGGAACTTCATAGCAAAGTACAAAGTTCGAATCAGATGGACGAATTAAGTTGAAATAGACAGTTTTTGTATGAAAACTCATTCCTGGTGGAACTTCATAGCAAAGTACAAAGTTCGTTTTGGATGGATAAATTTAGTTGAAATAGACAGTTTTTGCATGAAAACTTATTCCTGGTGGAACTTCATAGCAAAGTACAAAGTTCGTTTTGGATGGATCAATTTAGTTGAAATAGACAGTTTTTGCATGAAAACTCATTCCTGGTGGAACTTCATAGCAAAGTACAAAGTTCGTTTTGGATGGATCAATTTAGTTGAAATAGACAGTTTTTGTATGAAAACTCATTCCTGGTGGAACTTCATAGCAAAGTACAAAGTTCGAATCAGATGGACGAATTAAGTTGAAATTGACAGTTTTTGCATAAAAACTCATTCCTGGTGGAACTTCATAGCAAAGTACAAAGTTCGAATCAGATGGACGAATTAAGTTGAAATAGACAGTTTTTGTATGAAAACTCATTCCTGGTGGAACTTCATAGCAAAGTACAAAGTTCGTTTTGGATAGACAAAGTTAGTTGAAATAGACAGTTTTTGCATGAAAACTCATTCCTGGTAGAACTTCATAGCAAAGTACAAAGTTCGTTTTAGATGGACAAAGTTAGTTGAAATAGACAGTTTTTGCATGAAAACTCATTCCTGGTGGAACTTCATAGCAAAGTACAAAGTTCGTTTTAGATGGACAAAGTTAGTTGAAATAGACAGTTTTTGCATAAAAACTCATTCCTGGTGGAACTTCATAGCAAAGTACAAAGTTCGTTTTGGATGGACGAATTAAGTTGAAATAGACAGTTTTTGTATGAAAACTCATTCCTGGTGGAACTTCATAGCAAAGTACAAAGTTCGTTTTGGATGGATCAATTTAGTTGAAATATACAGTTTTTGCATGAAAACTCATTCCTGGTGGAACTTCATAGCAAAGAACAAAGTTCGTTTTGGATGGATCAATTTAGTTGAAATAGACAGTTTTTGCATGAAAACTCATTCCTGGTGGAACTTCATAGCAAAGTACAAAGTTCGTTTTGGATGGACGAATTAAGTTGAAATAGACAGTTTTTGCATAAAAACTCATTCCTGGTGGAACTTCATAGCAAAGTACAAAGTTCGAATCAGATGGACGAATTAAGTTGAAATAGACAGTTTTTGTATGAAAACTCATTCCTGGTGGAACTTCATAGCAAAGTACAAAGTTCGTTTTGGATGGATAAATTTAGTTGAAATAGACAGTTTTTGCATGAAAACTCATTCCTGGTGGAACTTCATAGCAAAGTACAAAGTTCGTTTTGGATGGACAAAGTTAGTTGAAATAGACAGTTTTTGCATGAAAACTCATTCCTGGTGGAACTTCATAGCAAAGTACAAAGTTCGTTTTGGATGGATCAATTTAGTTGAAATAGACAGTTTTTGTATGAAAACTCATTCCTGGTGGAACTTCATAGCAAAGTACAAAGTTCGTATCGGATGGACGAATTAAGTTGAAATAGACAGTTTTTGCATGAAAACTCATTCCTGGTGGAACTTCATAGCAAAGTACAAAGTTCGTTTTGGATGGATCAATTTAGTTGAAATAGACAGTTTTTGCATGTAAACTCATTCCTGGTGGAACTTCATAGCAAAGTACAAAGTTCGAATCAGATGGACGAATTAAGTTGAAATAGACAGTTTTTGCATGAAAACTCATTCCTGGTGGAACTTCATAGCAAAGTACAAAGTTCCTTTTAGATGGACAAAGTTAGTTGAAATAGACAGTTTTTGCATAAAAACTCATTCCTGGTGGAACTTCATAGCAAAGTACAAAGTTCGAATCAGATGGACGAATTAAGTTGAAATAGACAGTTTTTGTATGAAAACTCATTCCTGGTGGAACTTCATAGCAAAGTACAAAGTTCGTTTTGGATAGACAAAGTTAGTTGAAATAGACAGTTTTTGCATGAAAACTCATTCCTGGTAGAACTTCATAGCAAAGTAAAAAATTCGTTTTGGATGGACAAAGTTAGTTGAAATAGACAGTTGTTGCATGAAAACTCATTCCTGGTGGAACTTCATAGCAAAGTACAAAGTTCGTTTTAGATGGACAAAGTTAGTTGAAATAGACAGTTTTTGCATAAAAACTCATTCCTGGTGGAACTTCATAGCAAAGTACAAAGTTCGTTTTGGATGGACGAATTAAGTTGAAATAGACAGTTTTTGTATGAAAACTCATTCCTGGTGGAACTTCATAGCAAAGTACAAAGTTCGTTTTGGATGGACAAAGTTAGTTGAAATAGACAGTTTTTGCATGAAAACTCATTCCTGGTGGAACTTCATAGCAAAGTACAAAGTTCGTTTTGGATGGACAAAGTTAGTTGAAATAGACAGTTTTTGTATGAAAACTCATTCCTGGTGGAACTTCATAGCAAAGTACAAAGTTCGAATCAGATGGATTAATTAAGTTGAAATTGACAGTTTTTGCATGAAAACTCATTCCTGGTGGAACTTCATAGCAAAGTACAAAGTTCGTTTTAGATGGACAAAGTTAGTTGAAATAGACAGTTTTTGCATAAAAACTCATTCCTGGTGGAACTTCATAGCAAAGTACAAAGTTCGTTTTGGATGGACGAATTAAGTTGAAATAGACAGTTTTTGTATGAAAACTCATTCCTGGTGGAACTTCATAGCAAAGTACAAAGTTCGTTTTGGATAGACAAAGTTAGTTGAAATAGACAGTTTTTGCATGAAAACTCATTCCTGGTGGAACTTCATAGCAAAGTACAAAGTTCGTTTTGGATGGATCAATTTAGTTGAAATAGACAGTTTTTGCATGAAAACTCATTCCTGGTGGAACTTCATAGCAAAGTACAAAGTTCGTTTTAGATGGACAAAGTTAGTTGAAATAGACAGTTTTTGCATGAAAACTCATTCCTGGTGGAACTTCATAGCAAAGTACAAAGTTCGTTTTGGATGGATCAATTTAGTTGAAATAGACAGTTTTTGTATGAAAACTCATTCCTGGTGGAACTTCATAGCAAAGTACAAAGTTCGTTTTGGATGGACAAAGTTAGTTGAAATAGACAGTTTTTGCATGAAAACTCATTCCTGGTGGAACTTCATAGCAAAGTACAAAGTTCGTTTTGGATGGACGAATTAAGTTGAAATAGACAGTTTTTGTATGAAAACTCATTCCTGGTGGAACTTCATAGCAAAGTACAAAGTTCGAATCAGATGGACGAATTAAGTTGAAATAGACAGTTTTTGCATGAAAACTCATTCCTGGTGGAACTTCATAGCAAAGTACAAAGTTCGTTTTGGATGGATCAATTTAGTTGAAATAGACAGTTTTTGTATGAAAACTCATTCCTGGTGGAACTTCATAGCAAAGTACAAAGTTCGTTTTGGATAGACAAAGTTAGTTGAAATAGACAGTTTTTGCATGAAAACTCATTCCTGGTGGAACTTCATAGCAAAGTACAAAGTTCGTTTTGGATGGATCAATTTAGTTGAAATAGACAGTTTTTGCATGAAAACTCATTCCTGGTGGAACTTCATAGCAAAGTACAAAGTTCGTTTTGGATAGACAAAGTTAGTTGAAATAGACAGTTTTTGCATAAAAACTCATTCCTGGTGGAACTTCATAGCAAAGTACAAAGTTCGTTTTGGATGGATCAATTTAGTTGAAATAGACAGTTTTTGTATGAAAACTCATTCCTGGTGGAACTTCATAGCAAAGTACAAAGTTCGTTTTGGATGGACAAAGTTAGTTGAAATAGACAGTTTTTGCATGAAAACTCATTCCTGGTGGAACTTCATAGCAAAGTACAAAGTTCGTTTTGGATGGACGAATTAAGTTGAAATAGACAGTTTTTGTATGAAAACTCATTCCTGGTGGAACTTCATAGCAAAGTACAAAGTTCGAATCAGATGGACGAATTAAGTTGAAATAGACAGTTTTTGCATGAAAACTCATTCCTGGTGGAACTTCATAGCAAAGTACAAAGTTCCTTTTAGATGGACAAAGTTAGTTGAAATAGACAGTTTTTGCATAAAAACTCATTCCTAATGGAACTTCACAGCAAAGTACAAAGTTCGTATCGGATGGACGAATTAAGTTGAAATAGACAGTTTTTGTATGAAAACTCATTCCTGGTGGAACTTCATAGCAAAGTACAAAGTTCGTTTTGGATAGACAAAGTTAGTTGAAATAGACAGTTTTTGCATTAAAACTCATTCCTGGTGGAACTTCATAGCAAAGTACAAAGTTCGTTTTGGATGGATCAATTTAGTTGAAATAGACAGTTTTTGCATGAAAACTCATTCCTGGTGGAACTTCATAGCAAAGTACAAAGTTCGTTTTGGATGGATCAATTTAGTTGAAATAGACAGTTTTTGCATGAAAACTCATTCCTGGTAGAACTTCATAGCAAAGTACAAAGTTCGTTTTGGATGGATCAATTTAGTTGAAATAGACAGTTTTTGCATGAAAACTCATTCCTGGTGGAACTTCATAGCAAAGTACAAAGTTCGTTTTGGATGGATCAATTTAGTTGAAATAGACAGTTTTTGCATGAAAACTCATTCTTGGTAGAACTTCATAGCAAAGTACAAAGTTCGTTTTGGATGGATCAATTTAGTTGAAATAGACAGTTTTTGCATGAAAACTCATTCCTGGTGGAACTTCATAGCAAAGTACAAAGTTCGTATCGGATGGATCAATTTAGTTGAAATAGACAGTTCTTGCATGAAAACTCATTTCTGGTAGAACTTCATAGCAAAGTACAAAGTTCGTTTTGGATGGACAAAGTTAGTTGAAATAGACAGTTTTTGCATGAAAACTCATTCCTGGTAGAACTTCATAGCAAAGTACAAAGTTCGTATCGGATGGACGAATTAAGTTGAAATAGACAGTTTTTGCATGAAAACTCATTTCTGGTGGAACTTCATAGCAAAGAACAAAGTTCGTTTTGGATGGATCAATTTAGTTGAAATAGACAGTTTTTGCATGAAAACTCATTCCTGGTGGAACTTCATAGCAAAGTACAAAGTTCGTTTTGGATGGACAAAGTTAGTTGAAATAGACAGTTCTTGCATGAAAACTCATTCCTGGTAGAACTTCATAGCAAAGTACAAAGTTCGTATCGGATGGACGAATTAAGTTGAAATAGACAGTTTTTGCATGAAAACTCATTCCTGGTAGAACTTCATAGCAAAGTACAAAGTTCGTATCGGATGGACGAATTAAGTTGAAATAGACAGTTTTTGCATGAAAACTCATTTCTGGTAGAACTTCATAGCAAAGTACAAAGTTCGAATCGGATGGACAAAGTTAGTTGAAATAGACAGTTTTTGCATAAAAACTCATTCCTGGTGGAACTTCATAGCAAAGTACAAAGTTCGTTTTGGATGGACAAAGTTAGTTGAAATAGACAGTTCTTGCATGAAAACTCATTCCTGGTAGAACTTCATAGCAAAGTACAAAGTTCGTATCGGATGGACGAATTAAGTTGATATAGACAGTTTTTGCATGAAAACTCATTTCTGGTGGAACTTCATAGCAAAGAACAAAGTTCGTTTTGGATGGATCAATTTAGTTGAAATAGACAGTTTTTGCATGAAAACTCATTCCTGGTGGAACTTCATAGCAAAGTACAAAGTTCGTTTTGGATGGATCAATTTAGTTGAAATAGACAGTTTTTGCATGAAAACTCATTCCTGGTGGAACTTCATAGCAAAGTACAAAGTTCGTTTTGGATGGACAAAATTAGTTGAAATAGACAGTTTTTGCATGAAAACTCATTCCTGGTGGAACTTCATAGCAAAGTACAAAGTTCGTATCGGATGGATCAATTTAGTTGAAATAGACAGTTTTTGCATGAAAACTCATTCCTGGTGGAACTTCATAGCAAAGTACAAAGTTCGTTTTGGATGGACAAAGTTAGTTGAAATAGACAGTTTTTGCATGAAAACTCATTCCTGGTGGAACTTCATAGCAAAGTACAAAGTTCGTTTTGGATGGATCAATTTAGTTGAAATAGACAGTTTTTGCATGAAAACTCATTCCTGGTGGAACTTCATAGCAAAGTACAAAGTTCGTTTTGGATGGACAAAGTTAGTTGAAATAGACAGTTCTTGCATGAAAACTCATTCCTGGTAGAACTGCATAGCAAAGTACAAAGTTCGTATCGGATGGATCAATTTAGTTGAAATAGACAGTTTTTGCATGAAAACTCATTCCTGGTGGAACTTCATAGCAAAGAACAAAGTTCGTTTTGGATGGATCAATTTAGTTGAAATAGACAGTTTTTGTATGAAAACTCATTCCTGGTGGAACTTCATAGCAAAGTACAAAGTTCGTTTTGGATGGATCAATTTAGTTGAAATAGACAGTTTTTGCATGAAAACTCATTCGTGGTGGAACTTCATAGCAAAGTACAAAGTTCGTTTTGGATGGACAAAATTAGTTGAAATAGACAGTTTTTGCATGAAAACTCATTCCTGGTGGAACTTCATAGCAAAGTACAAAGTTCGTATCGGATTGATCAATTTAGTTGAAATAGACAGTTTTTGCATGAAAACTCATTCCTGGTGGAACTTCATAGCAAAGTACAAAGTTCGTTTTGGATGGACAAAGTTAGTTGAAATAGACAGTTTTTGCATGAAAACTCATTCCTGGTGGAACTTCATAGCAAAGTACAAAGTTCGTTTTGGATGGATCAATTTAGTTGAAATAGACAGTTTTTGCATGAAAACTCATTCCTGGTGGAACTTCATAGCAAAGTACAAAGTTCATTTTGGATGGATCAATTTAGTTGAAATAGACAGTTCTTGCATGAAAACTCATTCCTGGTAGAACTTCATAGCAAAGTACAAAGTTCGTATCGGATGGACGAATTAAGTTGAAATAGACAGTTTTTGCATGAAAACTCATTCCTGGTGGAACTTCATAGCAAAGAACAAAGTTCGTATCGGATGGATCAATTTAGTTGAAATAGACAGTTTTTGCATGAAAACTCATTCCTGGTGGAACTTCATAGCAAAGAACAAAGTTCGTTTTGGATGGATCAATTTAGTTGAAATAGACAGTTTTTGTATGAAAACTCATTCCTGGTGGAACTTCATAGCAAAGTACAAAGTTCGTTTTGGATGGATCAATTTAGTTGAAATAGACAGTTTTTGCATGAAAACTCATTCCTGGTGGAACTTCATAGCAAAGTACAAAGTTCGTTTTGGATGGACAAAGTTAGTTGAAATAGACAGTTTTTGCATAAAAACTCATTCCTGGTGGAACTTCATAGCAAAGTACAAAGTTCGTTTTGGATGGATCAATTTAGTTGAAATAGACAGTTTTTGCATAAAAACTCATTCCTGGTGGAACTTCATAGCAAAGTACAAAGTTCGTTTTGGATGGATCAATTTAGTTGAAATAGACAGTTTTTGCATGAAAACTCATTCCTGGTGGAACTTCATAGCAAAGTACAAAGTTCGTTTTGGATGGATCAATTTAGTTGAAATAGACAGTTCTTGCATGAAAACTCATTCCTGGTAGAACTTCATAGCAAAGTACAAAGTTCGTATCGGATGGACGAATTAAGTTGAAATAGACAGTTTTTGCATGAAAACTCATTCCTGGTGGAACTTCATAGCAAAGAACAAAGTTCGTTTTGGATGGATCAATTTAGTTGAAATAGACAGTTTTTGCATGAAAACTCATTCCTAATGGAACTTCATAGCAAAGTACAAAGTTCGTTTTGGATGGATCAATTTAGTTAAAATAGACAGTTTTTGCATGAAAACTCATTCCTGGTGGAACTTCATAGCAAAGTACAAAGTTCGTTTTGGATGGACAAAGTTAGTTGAAATAGACAGTTTTTGCATGAAAACTCATTCGTGGTGGAACTTCATAGCAAAGTACAAAGTTCGTTTTGGATGGACAAAGTTAGTTGAAATAGACAGTTCTTGCATGAAAACTCATTCCTGGTAGAACTTCATAGCAAAGTACAAAGTTCGTTTTGGATGGATCAATTTAGTTAAAATAGACAGTTTTTGCATGAAAACTCATTCCTGGTGGAACTTCATAGCAAAGTACAAAGTTCGTTTTGGATGGACAAAGTTAGTTGAAATAGACAGTTTTTGCATGAAAACTCATTCCTGGTGGAACTTCATAGCAAAGTACAAAGTTCGTTTTGGATGGATCAATTTAGTTGAAATAGACAGTTTTTGCATGAAAACTCATTCCTGGTGGAACTTCATAGCAAAGTACAAAGTTCGTTTTGGATGGATCAATTTAGTTGAAATAGACAGTTCTTGCATGAAAACTCATTCCTGGTAGAACTTCATAGCAAAGTACAAAGTTCGTTTTGGATGGACAAAGTTAGTTGAAATAGACAGTTTTTGCATGAAAACTCATTCCTGGTGGAACTTCATAGCAAAGTACAAAGTTCGTTTTGGATGGATCAATTTAGTTGAAATAGACAGTTTTTGCATGAAAACTCATTCCTGGTGGAACTTCATAGCAAAGTACAAAGTTCGTTTTGGATGGATCAATTTAGTTGAAATAGACAGTTTTTGCATGAAAACTCATTCCTGGTGGAACTTCATAGCAAAGTACAAAGTTCGTTTTGGATGGACAAAGTTAGTTGAAATAGACAGTTTTTGCATGAAAACTCATTCCTGGTGGAACTTCATAGCAAAGTACAAAGTTCGTTTTGGATGGATCAATTTAGTTGAAATAGACAGTTTTTGCATGAAAACTCATTCCTGGTGGAACTTCATAGCAAAGTACAAAGTTCGTTTTGGATGGACAAAGTTAGTTGAAATAGACAGTTTTTGCATGAAAACTCATTCCTGGTGGAACTTCATAGCAAAGTACAAAGTTCGTTTTGGATGGATCAATTTAGTTGAAATAGACAGTTTTTGCATAAAAACTCATTCCTGGTGGAACTTCATAGCAAAGTACAAAGTTCGTTTTGGATGGACAAAGTTAGTTGAAATAGACAGTTTTTGCATGAAAACTCATTCCTGGTGGAACTTCATAGCAAAGTACAAAGTTCGTTTTGGATGGATCAATTTAGTTGAAATAGACAGTTTTTGCATGAAAACTCATTCCTGGTGGAACTTCATAGCAAAGTACAAAGTTCGTTTTGGATGGATCAATTTAGTTGAAATAGACAGTTCGTGCATGAAAACTCATTCCTGGTAGAACTTCATAGCAAAGTACAAAGTTCGTATCGGATGGACGAATTAAGTTGAAATAGACAGTTTTTGCATGTAAACTCATTCCTGGTGGAACTTCATAGCAAAGAACAAAGTTCGTTTTGGATGGATCAATTTAGTTGAAATAGACAGTTTTTGCATGAAAACTCATTCCTGGTGGAACTTCATAGCAAAGTACAAAGTTCGTTTTGGATGGATCAATTTTGTTAAAATAGACAGTTTTTGCATGAAAACTCATTCCTGGTGGAACTTCATAGCAAAGTACAAAGTTCGTTTTGGATGGACAAAGTTAGTTGAAATAGACAGTTTTTGCATGAAAACTCATTCCTGGTGGAACTTCATAGCAAAGTACAAAGTTCGTTTTGGATGGACAAAGTTAGTTGAAATAGACAGTTTTTGCATGAAAACTCATTCCTGGTGGAACTTCATAGCAAAGTACAAAGTTCGTATCGGATGGACGAATTAAGTTGAAATAGACAGTTTTTGCATGAAAACTCATTCCTGGTGGAACTTCATAGCAAAGAACAAAGTTCGTTTTGGATGGATCAATTTAGTTGAAATAGACAGTTTTTGCATGAAAACTCATTCCTGGTGGAACTTCATAGCAAAGTACAAAGTTCGTTTTGGATGGATCAATTTAGTTGAAATAGACAGTTTTTGCATGAAAACTCATTCCTGGTGGAACTTCATAGCAAAGTACAAAGTTCGTTTTGGATGGACAAAGTTAGTTGAAATAGACAGTTTTTGCATGAAAACTCATTCCTGGTGGAACTTCATAGCAAAGTACAAAGTTCGTTTTGGATGGATCAATTTAGTTGAAATGGACAGTTTTTGCATAAAAACTCATTCCTGGTGGAACTTCATAGCAAAGTACAAAGTTCGTTTTGGATGGACAAAGTTAGTTGAAATAGACAGTTTTTGCATGAAAACTCATTCCTGGTGGAACTTCATAGCAAAGAACAAAGTTCGTTTTGGATGGATCAATTTAGTTGAAATAGACAGTTTTTGCATGAAAACTCATTCCTGGTGGAACTTCATAGCAAAGTACAAAGTTCGTTTTGGATGGATCAATTTAGTTGAAATAGACAGTTTTTGCATGAAAACTCATTCCTGGTGGAACTTCATAGCAAAGTACAAAGTTCGTTTTGGATGGACAAAGTTAGTTGAAATAGACAGTTTTTGCATGAAAACTCATTCCTGGTGGAACTTCATAGCAAAGTACAAAGTTCGTTTTGGATGGATCAATTTAGTTGAAATAGACAGTTTTTGCATAAAAACTCATTCCTGGTGGAACTTCATAGCAAAGTACAAAGTTCGTTTTGGATGGACAAAGTTAGTTGAAATAGACAGTTTTTGCATGAAAACTCATTCCTGGTGGAACTTCATAGCAAAGTACAAAGTTCGTTTTGGATGGATCAATTTAGTTGAAATAGACAGTTTTTGCATGAAAACTCATTCCTGGTGGAACTTCATAGCAAAGTACAAAGTTCGTTTTGGATGGATCAATTTAGTTGAAATAGACAGTTCTTGCATGAAAACTCATTCCTGGTAGAACTTCATAGCAAAGTACAAAGTTCGTATCGGATGGACGAATTAAGTTGAAATAGACAGTTTTTGCATGAAAACTCATTCCTGGTGGAACTTCATAGCAAAGAACAAAGTTCGTTTTGGATGGATCAATTTAGTTGAAATAGACAGTTTTTGCATGAAAACTCATTCCTGGTGGAACTTCATAGCAAAGTACAAAGTTCGTTTTGGATGGATCAATTTAGTTAAAATAGACAGTTTTTGCATGAAAACTCATTCCTGGTGGAACTTCATAGCAAAGTACAAAGTTCGTTTTGGATGGACAAAGTTAGTTGAAATAGACAGTTTTTGCATGAAAACTCATTCGTGGTGGAACTTCATAGCAAAGTACAAAGTTCGTTTTGGATGGACAAAGTTAGTTGAAATAGACAGTTTTTGCATGAAAACTCATTCCTGGTGGAACTTCATAGCAAAGTACAAAGTTCGTATCGGATGGACGAATTAAGTTGAAATAGACAGTTTTTGCATGAAAACTCATTCCTGGTGGAACTTCATAGCAAAGAACAAAGTTCGTTTTGGATGGATCAATTTAGTTGAAATAGACAGTTTTTGCATGAAAACTCATTCCTGGTGGAACTTCATAGCAAAGTACAAAGTTCGTTTTGGATGGATCAATTTAGTTGAAATAGACAGTTTTTGCATGAAAACTCATTCCTGGTGGAACTTCATAGCAAAGTACAAAGTTCGTTTTGGATGGACAAAGTTAGTTGAAATAGACAGTTTTTGCATGAAAACTCATTCCTGGTGGAACTTCATAGCAAAGTACAAAGTTCGTTTTGGATGGATCAATTTAGTTGAAATGGACAGTTTTTGCATAAAAACTCATTCCTGGTGGAACTTCATAGCAAAGTACAAAGTTCGTTTTGGATGGACAAAGTTAGTTGAAATAGACAGTTTTTGCATGAAAACTCATTCCTGGTGGAACTTCATAGCAAAGAACAAAGTTCGTTTTGGATGGATCAATTTAGTTAAAATAGACAGTTTTTGCATGAAAACTCATTCCTGGTGGAACTTCATAGCAAAGTACAAAGTTCGTTTTGGATGGACAAAGTTAGTTGAAATAGACAGTTTTTGCATGAAAACTCATTCCTGGTGGAACTTCATAGCAAAGTACAAAGTTCGTTTTGGATGGATCAATTTAGTTGAAATAGACAGTTTTTGCATGAAAACTCATTCCTGGTGGAACTTCATAGCAAAGTACAAAGTTCGTTTTGGATGGATCAATTTAGTTGAAATAGACAGTTCTTGCATGAAAACTCATTCCTGGTAGAACTTCATAGCAAAGTACAAAGTTCGTTTTGGATGGACAAAGTTAGTTGAAATAGACAGTTTTTGCATGAAAACTCATTCCTGGTGGAACTTCATAGCAAAGTACAAAGTTCGTTTTGGATGGACAAAGTTAGTTGAAATAGACAGCTTTTGCATAAAAACTCATTCCTGGTGGAACTTCATAGCAAAGTACAAAGTTCGTTTTGGATGGATCAATTTAGTTGAAATAGACAGTTTTTGCATGAAAACTCATTCCTGGTGGAACTTCATAGCAAAGTACAAAGTTCGTTTTGGATGGACAAAGTTAGTTGAAATAGACAGTTTTTGCATAAAAACTCATTCCTGGTGGAACTTCATAACATAGTAAAAAGTTCGTTTTGGATGGATCAATTTAGTTGAAATAGACAGTTTTCGCATGAAAACTCATTCCTGGTGGAACTTCATAGCAAAGTACAAAGTTCGTTTTGGATGGACAAAGTTAGTTGAAATAGACAGTTTTTGCATGAAAACTCATTCCTAGTGGCACTTCATAGCAAAGTACAAAGTTCGTTTTGGATGGACGAATTAAGTTGAAATAGACAGTTTTTGTATGAAAACTCATTCCTGGTGGAACTTCATAGCAAAGTACAAAGTTCGAATCAGATGGACGAATTAAGTTGAAATAGACAGTTTTTGCATGAAAACTCATTCCTGGTGGAACTTCATAGCAAAGTACAAAGTTCGAATCAGATGGACGAATTAAGTTGAAATAGACAGTTTTTGCATGAAAACTCATTCCTGGTAGAACTTCATAGCAAAGTACAAAGTTCGTTTTAGATGGACAAAGTTAGTTGAAATAGACAGTTTTTGCATGAAAACTCATTCCTGGTGGAACTTCATAGCAAAGTACAAAGTTCGTTTTGGATGGATCAATTTAGTTGAAATAGACAGTTTTTGCATGAAAACTCATTCCTGGTGGAACTTCATAGCAAAGTACAAAGTTCGTTTTGGATGGACAAAGTTAGTTGAAATAGACAGTTTTTGCATGAAAACTCATTCCTGGTGGAACTTCATAGCAAAGTACAAAGTTCGTTTTGGATGGACAAAGTTAGTTGAAATAGACAGTTTTTGCATGAAAACTCATTCCTGGTGGAACTTCATAGCAAAGTACAAAGTTCGTTTTGGATGGACAAAGTTAGTTGAAATAGACAGTTTTTGCATGAAAACTCATTCCTGGTGGAACTTCATAGCAAAGTACAAAGTTCGTTTTGGATGGATCAATTTAGTTGAAATAGACAGTTTTTGCATGAAAACTCATTCCTGGTGGAACTTCATAGCAAAGTACAAAGTTCGTTTTGGATGGACAAAGTTAGTTGAAATAGACAGTTTTTGCATGAAAACTCATTCCTGGTGGAACTTCATAGCAAAGTACAAAGTTCGTTTTGGATGGACGAATTAAGTTGAAATAGACAGTTTTTGTATGAAAACTCATTCCTGGTGGAACTTCATAGCAAAGTACAAAGTTCGAATCAGACGAATCAGTTTTTGCATGAAAACTCATTCCTGGTGGAACTTCATAGCAAAGTACAAAGTTCGTTTTGGATGGACGAATTAAGTTGAAATAGACAGTTTTTGTATGAAAACTCATTCCTGGTGGAACTTCATAGCAAAGTACAAAGTTCGAATCAGATGGACAAAGTTAGTTGAAATAGACAGTTTTTGCATGAAAACTCATTCCTGGTGGAACTTCATAGCAAAGTACAAAGTTCGTTTTGGATGGACAAAGTTAGTTGAAATAGACAGTTTTTGCATGAAAACTCATTCCTGGTGGAACTTCATAGCAAAGTACAAAGTTCGTTTTGGATGGATCAATTTAGTTGAAATAGACAGTTTTTGCATGAAAACTCATTCCTGGTGGAACTTCATAGCAAAGTACAAAGTTCGTTTTGGATGGACAAAGTTAGTTGAAATAGACAGTTTTTGCATGAAAACTCATTCCTGGTGGAACTTCATAGCAAAGTACAAAGTTCGTTTTGGATGGACAAAGTTAGTTGAAATAGACAGTTTTTGCATGAAAACTCATTCCTGGTGGAACTTCATAGCAAAGTACAAAGTTCGTTTTGGATGGACAAAGTTAGTTGAAATAGACAGTTTTTGCATGAAAACTCATTCCTGGTGGAACTTCATAGCAAAGTACAAAGTTCGTTTTGGATGGATCAATTTAGTTGAAATAGACAGTTTTTGCATGAAAACTCATTCCTGGTGGAACTTCATAGCAAAGTACAAAGTTCGTTTTGGATGGACAAAGTTAGTTGAAATAGACAGTTTTTGCATGAAAACTCATTCCTGGTGGAACTTCATAGCAAAGTACAAAGTTCGTTTTGGATGGACAAAGTTAGTTGAAATAGACAGTTTTTGCATGAAAACTCATTCCTGGTGGAACTTCATAGCAAAGTACAAAGTTCGTTTTGGATGGATCAATTTAGTTGAAATAGACAGTTTTTGCATGAAAACTCATTCCTGGTGGAACTTCATAGCAAAGTACAAAGTTCGTTTTGGATGGACAAAGTTAGTTGAAATAGACAGTTTTTGCATGAAAACTCATTCCTGGTGGAACTTCATAGCAAAGTACAAAGTTCGTTTTGGATGGACAAAGTTAGTTGAAATAGACAGTTTTTGCATGAAAACTCATTCCTGGTGGAACTTCATAGCAAAGTACAAAGTTCGTTTTGGATGGATCAATTTAGTTGAAATAGACAGTTTTTGCATGAAAACTCATTCCTGGTGGAACTTCATAGCAAAGTACAAAGTTCGTTTTGGATGGACAAAGTTAGTTGAAATAGACAGTTTTTGCATGAAAACTCATTCCTGGTGGAACTTCATAGCAAAGTACAAAGTTCGAATCAGATGGACGAATTAAGTTGAAATAGACAGTTTTTGCATGAAAACTCATTCCTGGTGGAACTTCATAGCAAAGTACAAAGTTCGAATCAGATGGACAAAGTTAGTTGAAATAGACAGTTTTTGCATGAAAACTCATTCCTGGTGGAACTTCATAGCAAAGTACAAAGTTCGTTTTAGATGGACAAAGTTAGTTGAAATAGACAGTTTTTGTATGAAAACTCATTCCTGGTGGAACTTCATAGCAAAGTACAAAGTTCGTTTTGGATGGACGAATTAAGTTGAAATAGACAGTTTTTGCATGAAAACTCATTCCTGGTGGAACTTCATAGCAAAGTACAAAGTTCGTTTTGGATGGACAAAGTTAGTTGAAATAGACAGTTTTTGCATGAAAACTCATTCCTGGTGGAACTTCATAGCAAAGTACAAAGTTCGTTTTGGATGGATCAATTTAGTTGAAATAGACAGTTTTTGCATGAAAACTCATTCCTGGTGGAACTTCATAGCAAAGTACAAAGTTCGTTTTGGATGGACAAAGTTAGTTGAAATAGACAGTTTTTGCATGAAAACTCATTCCTGGTGGAACTTCATTGCAAAGTACAAAGTTCGTTTTGGATGGATCAATTTAGTTGAAATAGACAGTTTTTGCATGAAAACTCATTCCTGGTGGAACTTCATAGCAAAGTACAAAGTTCGTTTTGGATGGACAAAGTTAGTTGAAATAGACAGTTTTTGCATGAAAACTCATTCCTGGTGGAACTTCATAGCAAAGTACAAAGTTCGTTTTGGATGGACAAAGTTAGTTGAAATAGACAGTTTTTGCATGAAAACTCATTCCTGGTGGAACTTCATAGCAAAGTACAAAGTTTGTTTTGGATGGACGAATTAAGTTGAAATAGACAGTTTTTGTATGAAAACTCATTCCTGGTGGAACTTCATAGCAAAGTACAAAGTTCGTTTTGGATGGACAAAGTTAGTTGAAATAGACAGTTTTTGCATGAAAACTCATTCCTGGTGGAACTTCATAGCAAAGTAAAAAGTTCGTTTTGGATGGATCAATTTAGTTGAAATAGACAGTTTTTGCATGAAAACTCATTCCTGGTGGAACTTCATAGCAAAGTACAAAGTTCGTTTTGGATGGACAAAGTTAGTTGAAATAGACAGTTTTTGCATGAAAACTCATTCCTGGTGGAACTTCATAGCAAAGTACAAAGTTCGTTTTGGATGGACGAATTAAGTTGAAATAGACAGTTCTTGTATGAAAACTCATTCCTGGTGGAACTTCATAGCAAAGTACAAAGTTCGAATCAGATGGACGAATTAAGTTGAAATAGACAGTTTTTGCATGAAAACTCATTCCTGGTGGAACTTCATAGCAAAGTACAAAGTTCGTTTTGGATGGACAAAGTTAGTTGAAATAGACAGTTTTTGCATGAAAACTCATTCCTGGTGGAACTTCATAGCAAAGTACAAAGCTCGTTTTGGATGGATCAATTTAGTTGAAATAGACAGTTTTTGCATGAAAACTCATTCCTGGTGGAACTTCATAGCAAAGTACAAAGTTCGTTTTGGATGGATCAATTTAGTTGAAATAGACAGTTTTTGCATGAAAACTCATTCCTGGTGGAACTTCATAGCAAAGTACAAAGTTCGTTTTGGATGGATCAATTTAGTTGAAATAGACAGTTTTTGCATGAAAACTCATTCCTGGTGGAACTTCATAGCAAAGTACAAAGTTCGTTTTGGATGGACAAAGTTAGTTGAAATAGACAGTTTTTGCATAAAAACTCATTCCTGGTGGAACTTCATAGCAAAGTACAAAGTTCGTTTTGGATGGACAAAGTTAGTTGAAATAGACAGTTTTTGCATAAAAACTCATTCCTGGTGGAACTTCATAGCAAAGTAAAAAGTTCGTTTTGGATGGATCAATTTAGTTGAAATAGACAGTTTTTGCATGAAAACTCATTCCTGGTGGAACTTCATAGCAAAGTACAAAGTTCGTTTTGGATGGATCAATTTAGTTGAAAAAGACAGTTTTTGCATGAAAACTCATTCCTGGTGGAACTTCATAGCAAAGTACAAAGTTCGTTTTGGATGGACAAAGTTAGTTGAAATAGACAGTTTTTGCATGAAAACTCATTCCTGGTGGAACTTCATAGCAAAGTACAAAGTTCGTTTTGGATGGACGAATTAAGTTGAAATAGACAGTTTTTGCATGAAAACTCATTCCTGGTGGAACTTCATAGCAAAGTACAAAGTTCGTTTTGGATGGACAAAGTTAGTTGAAATAGACAGTTTTTGCATGAAAACTCATTCCTGGTGGAACTTCATAGCAAAGTACAAAGTTCGTTTTGGATGGACAAAGTTAGTTGAAATAGACAGTTTTTGCATGAAAACTCATTCCTGGTGGAACTTCATAGCAAAGTACAAAGTTCGTTTTGGATGGACAAAGTTAGTTGAAATAGACAGTTTTTGCATGAAAACTCATTCCTGGTGGAACTTCATAGCAAAGTACAAAGTTCGTTTTGGATGGACAAAGTTAGTTGAAATAGACAGTTTTTGCATGAAAACTCATTCCTGGTGGAACTTCATAGCAAAGTACAAAGTTCGTTTTGGATGGACAAAGTTAGTTGAAATAGACAGTTTTTGCATGAAAACTCATTCCTGGTGGAACTTCATAGCAAAGTACAAAGTTCGTTTTGGATGGACAAAGTTAGTTGAAATAGACAGTTTTTGCATGAAAACTCATTCCTGGTGGAACTTCATAGCAAAGTACAAAGTTCGTTTTGGATGGATCAATTTAGTTGAAATAGACAGTTTTTGCATGAAAACTCATTCCTGGTGGAACTTCATAGCAAAGTACAAAGTTCGTTTTGGATGGACAAAGTTAGTTGAAATAGACAGTTTTTGCATAAAAACTCATTCCTGGTGGAACTTCATAGCAAAGTACAAAGTTCGTTTTGGATGGACAAAGTTAGTTGAAATAGACAGTTTTTGCATGAAAACTCATTCCTGGTGGAACTTCATTGCAAAGTACAAAGTTCGTTTTGGATGGATCAATTTAGTTGAAATAGACAGTTTTTGCATGAAAACTCATTCCTGGTGGAACTTCATAGCAAAGTACAAAGTTCGTTTTGGATGGACAAAGTTAGTTGAAATAGACAGTTTTTGCATGAAAACTCATTCCTGGTGGAACTTCATAGCAAAGTACAAAGTTCGTTTTGGATGGACAAAGTTAGTTGAAATAGACAGTTTTTGCATGAAAACTCATTCCTGGTGGAACTTCATAGCAAAGTACAAAGTTTGTTTTGGATGGACGAATTAAGTTGAAATAGACAGTTTTTGTATGAAAACTCATTCCTGGTGGAACTTCATAGCAAAGTACAAAGTTCGTTTTGGATGGACAAAGTTAGTTGAAATAGACAGTTTTTGCATGAAAACTCATTCCTGGTGGAACTTCATAGCAAAGTAAAAAGTTCGTTTTGGATGGATCAATTTAGTTGAAATAGACAGTTTTTGCATGAAAACTCATTCCTGGTGGAACTTCATAGCAAAGTACAAAGTTCGTTTTGGATGGACAAAGTTAGTTGAAATAGACAGTTTTTGCATGAAAACTCATTCCTGGTGGAACTTCATAGCAAAGTACAAAGTTCGTTTTGGATGGACGAATTAAGTTGAAATAGACAGTTCTTGTATGAAAACTCATTCCTGGTGGAACTTCATAGCAAAGTACAAAGTTCGAATCAGATGGACGAATTAAGTTGAAATAGACAGTTTTTGCATGAAAACTCATTCCTGGTGGAACTTCATAGCAAAGTACAAAGTTCGTTTTGGATGGACAAAGTTAGTTGAAATAGACAGTTTTTGCATGAAAACTCATTCCTGGTGGAACTTCATAGCAAAGTACAAAGCTCGTTTTGGATGGATCAATTTAGTTGAAATAGACAGTTTTTGCATGAAAACTCATTCCTGGTGGAACTTCATAGCAAAGTACAAAGTTCGTTTTGGATGGATCAATTTAGTTGAAATAGACAGTTTTTGCATGAAAACTCATTCCTGGTGGAACTTCATAGCAAAGTACAAAGTTCGTTTTGGATGGATCAATTTAGTTGAAATAGACAGTTTTTGCATGAAAACTCATTCCTGGTGGAACTTCATAGCAAAGTACAAAGTTCGTTTTGGATGGACAAAGTTAGTTGAAATAGACAGTTTTTGCATAAAAACTCATTCCTGGTGGAACTTCATAGCAAAGTACAAAGTTCGTTTTGGATGGACAAAGTTAGTTGAAATAGACAGTTTTTGCATAAAAACTCATTCCTGGTGGAACTTCATAGCAAAGTAAAAAGTTCGTTTTGGATGGATCAATTTAGTTGAAATAGACAGTTTTTGCATGAAAACTCATTCCTGGTGGAACTTCATAGCAAAGTACAAAGTTCGTTTTGGATGGATCAATTTAGTTGAAAAAGACAGTTTTTGCATGAAAACTCATTCCTGGTGGAACTTCATAGCAAAGTACAAAGTTCGTTTTGGATGGATCAATTTAGTTGAAATAGACAGTTTTTGCATGAAAACTCATTCCTGGTGGAACTTCATAGCAAAGTACAAAGTTCGTTTTGGATGGATCAATTTAGTTGAAATAGACAGTTTTTGCATGAAAACTCATTCCTGGTGGAACTTCATAGCAAAGTACAAAGTTCGTTTTGGATGGACAAAGTTAGTTGAAATAGACAGTTTTTGCATAAAAACTCATTCCTGGTGGAACTACATAGCAAAGTACAAAGTTCGTATCGGATGGACAAAATTAGTTGAAATAGACAGTTTTTGCATGAAAACTCATTCCTGGTGGAACTTCATAGCAAAGTAAAAAGTTCGTTTTGGATGGATCAATTTAGTTGAAATAGACAGTTTTTGCATGAAAACTCATTCCTGGTGGAACTTCATAGCAAAGTACAAAGTTCGTTTTGGATGGATCAATTTAGTTGAAAAAGACAGTTTTTGCATGAAAACTCATTCCTGGTGGAACTTCATAGCAAAGTACAAAGTTCGTTTTGGATGGATCAATTTAGTTGAAATAGACAGTTTTTGCATGAAAACTCATTCCTGGTGGAACTTCATAGCAAAGTACAAAGTTCGTTTTGGATGGACGAATTAAGTTGAAATAGACAGTTTTTGCATGAAAACTCATTCCTGGTGGAACTTCATAGCAAAGTACAAAGTTCGTTTTGGATGGACAAAGTTAGTTGAAATAGACAGTTTTTGCATGAAAACTCATTCCTGGTGGAACTTCATAGCAAAGTACAAAGTTCGTTTTGGATGGACAAAGTTAGTTGAAATAGACAGTTTTTGCATGAAAACTCATTCCTGGTGGAACTTCATAGCAAAGTACAAAGTTCGTTTTGGATGGACAAAGTTAGTTGAAATAGACAGTTTTTGCATGAAAACTCATTCCTGGTGGAACTTCATAGCAAAGTACAAAGTTCGTTTTGGATGGACAAAGTTAGTTGAAATAGACAGTTTTTGCATGAAAACTCATTCCTGGTGGAACTTCATAGCAAAGTACAAAGTTCGTTTTGGATGGACAAAGTTAGTTGAAATAGACAGTTTTTGCATGAAAACTCATTCCTGGTGGAACTTCATAGCAAAGTACAAAGTTCGTTTTGGATGGATCAATTTAGTTGAAATAGACAGTTTTTGCATGAAAACTCATTCCTGGTGGAACTTCATAGCAAAGTACAAAGTTCGTTTTGGATGGACAAAGTTAGTTGAAATAGACAGTTTTTGCATAAAAACTCATTCCTGGTGGAACTTCATAGCAAAGTACAAAGTTCGTTTTGGATGGACAAAGTTAGTTGAAATAGACAGTTTTTGCATAAAAACTCATTCCTGGTGGAACTTCATAGCAAAGTACAAAGTTCGTTTTGGATGGATCAATTTAGTTGAAATAGACAGTTTTTGCATGAAAACTCATTCCTGGTGGAACTTCATAGCAAAGTACAAAGTTCGTTTTGGATGGACAAAGTTAGTTGAAATAGACAGTTTTTGCATGAAAACTCATTCCTGGTGGAACTTCATAGCAAAGTACAAAGTTCGTTTTGGATGGATCAATTTAGTTGAAATATACAGTTTTTGCATGAAAACTCATTCCTGGTGGAACTTCATAGCAAAGTACAAAGTTCGTTTTGGATGGACAAAGTTAGTTGAAATAGACAGTTTTTGCATGAAAACTCATTCCTGGTGGAACTTCATAGCAAAGTACAAAGTTCGTTTTGGATGGATCAATTTAGTTGAAATAGACAGTTTTTGCATGAAAACTCATTCCTGGTGGAACTTCATAGCAAAGTACAAAGTTCGAATCAGATGGACGAATTAAGTTGAAATAGACAGTTTTTGCATGAAAACTCATTCCTGGTGGAACTTCATAGCAAAGTACAAAGTTCGTTTTGGATGGACAAAGTTAGTTGAAATAGACAGTTTTTGCATAAAAACTCATTCCTGGTGGAACTTCATAGCAAAGTACAAAGTTCGTTTTGGATGGACAAAGTTAGTTGAAATAGACAGTTTTTGCATAAAAACTCATTCCTGGTGGAACTTCATAGCAAAGTACAAAGTTCGTTTTGGATGGATCAATTTAGTTGAAATAGACAGTTTTTGCATGAAAACTCATTCCTGGTGGAACTTCATAGCAAAGTACAAAGTTCGTTTTGGATGGACAAAGTTAGTTGAAATAGACAGTTTTTGCATGAAAACTCATTCCTGGTGGAACTTCATAGCAAAGTACAAAGTTCGTTTTGGATGGATCAATTTAGTTGAAATATACAGTTTTTGCATGAAAACTCATTCCTGGTGGAACTTCATAGCAAAGTACAAAGTTCGTTTTGGATGGACAAAGTTAGTTGAAATAGACAGTTTTTGCATGAAAACTCATTCCTGGTGGAACTTCATAGCAAAGTACAAAGTTCGTTTTGGATGGACGAATTAAGTTGAAATAGACAGTTTTTGTATGAAAACTCATTCCTGGTGGAACTTCATAGCAAAGTACAAAGTTCGAATCAGATGGACAAAGTTAGTTGAAATAGACAGTTTTTGCATGAAAACTCATTCCTGGTGGAACTTCATAGCAAAGTACAAAGTTCGTTTTGGATGGACAAAGTTAGTTGAAATAGACAGTTTTTGCATGAAAACTCATTCCTGGTGGAACTTCATAGCAAAGTACAAAGTTCGTTTTGGATGGATCAATTTAGTTGAAATAGACAGTTTTTGCATGAAAACTCATTCCTGGTGGAACTTCATAGCAAAGTACAAAGTTCGTTTTGGATGGACAAAGTTAGTTGAAATAGACAGTTTTTGCATGAAAACTCATTCCTGGTGGAACTTCATAGCAAAGTACAAAGTTCGAATCAGATGGACGAATTAAGTTGAAATAGACAGTTTTTGCATGAAAACTCATTCCTGGTGGAACTTCATAGCAAAGTACAAAGTTCGTTTTGGATGGACAAAGTTAGTTGAAATAGACAGTTTTTGTATGAAAACTCATTCCTGGTGGAACTTCATAGCAAAGTACAAAGTTCGTTTTGGATGGATCAATTTAGTTGAAATAGACAGTTTTTGCATGAAAACTCATTCCTGGTGGAACTTCATAGCAAAGTACAAAGTTCGTTTTGGATGGATCAATTTAGTTGAAATAGATAGTTTTTGCATGAAAACTCATTCCTGGTGGAACTTCATAGCAAAGTACAAAGTTCGTTTTGGATGGACAAAGTTAGTTGAAATAGACAGTTTTTGCATAAAAACTCATTTCTGGTGGAACTTCATAGCAAAGTACAAAGTTCGTTTTGGATGGATCAATTTAGTTGAAATAGACAGTTTTTGCATGAAAACTCATTCCTGGTGGAACTTCATAGCAAAGTACAAAGTTCGTTTTGGATGGACGAATTAAGTTGAAATAGACAGTTTTTGTATGAAAACTCATTCCTGGTGGAACTTCATAGCAAAGTACAAAGTTCGAATCAGATGGACGAATTAAGTTGAAATAGACAGTTTTTGCATGAAAACTCATTCCTGGTAGAACTTCATAGCAAAGTACAAAGTTCGTTTTAGATGGACAAAGTTAGTTGAAATAGACAGTTTTTGCATGAAAACTCATTCCTGGTGGAACTTCATAGCAAAGTACAAAGTTCGTTTTGGATGGACAAAGTTAGTTGAAATAAACAGTTTTTGCATGAAAACTCATTCCTGGTGGAACTTCATAGCAAAGTACAAAGTTCGTTTTGGATGGATCAATTTAGTTGAAATAGACAGTTTTTGCATGAAAACTCATTCCTGGTGGAACTTCATAGCAAAGTACAAAGTTCGTTTTGGATGGATCAATTTAGTTGAAATAGACAGTTTTTGCATGAAAACTCATTCCTGGTGGAACTTCATAGCAAAGTACAAAGTTCGTTTTGGATGGACAAAGTTAGTTGAAATAGACAGTTTTTGCATAAAAACTCATTCCTGGTGGAACTTCATAGCAAAGTACAAAGTTCGTTTTGGATGGACAAAGTTAGTTGAAATAGACAGTTTTTGCATAAAAACTCATTCCTGGTGGAACTTCATAGCAAAGTACAAAGTTCGTTTTGGATGGACGAATTAAGTTGAAATAGACAGTTTTTGCATGAAAACTCATTCCTGGTGGAACTTCATAGCAAAGTACAAAGTTCGTTTTGGATGGATCAATTTAGTTGAAATAGACAGTTTTTGCATGAAAACTCATTCCTGGTGGAACTTCATAGCAAAGTACAAAGTTCGTTTTGGATGGATCAATTTAGTTGAAATAGACAGTTTTTGCATGAAAACTCATTCCTGGTGGAACTTCATAGCAAAGTACAAAGTTCGTTTTGGATGGACGAATTAAGTTGAAATAGACAGTTTTTGTATGAAAACTCATTCCTGGTGGAACTTCATAGCAAAGTACAAAGTTCGTTTTGGATTGATCAATTTAGTTGAAATAGACAGTTTTTGCATGAAAACTCATTCCTGGTGGAACTCATAGCAAAGTACAAAGTTCGTTTTGGATGGATCAATTTAGTTGAAATAGACAGTTTTTGCATGAAAACTCATTCCTGGTGGAACTTCATAGCAAAGTAAAAAGTTCGTTTTTGGATGGACAAAGTTAGTTGAAATAGGACAGTTTTTGCATAAAAAACTCATTCCTGGTGGAACTTCATAGCAAAGTACAAAGTTCGTTTTGGATGGACAAAGTTAGTTGAAATAGACAGTTTTTGCATAAAAACTCATTCCTGGTGGAACTTCATAGCAAAGTACAAAGTTCGAATCAGATGGACGAATTAAGTTGAAATAGACAGTTTTTGCATGAAAACTCATTCCTGGTAGAACTTCATAGCAAAGTACAAAGTTCGTTTTAGATGGACAAAGTTAGTTGAAATAGACAGTTTTTGCATGAAAACTCATTCCTGGTGGAACTTCATAGCAAAGTACAAAGTTCGTTTTGGATGGATCAATTTAGTTGAAATAGACAGTTTTTGCATGAAAACTCATTCCTGGTGGAACTTCATAGCAAAGTACAAAGTTCGTTTTGGATGGATCAATTTAGTTGAAATAGACAGTTTTTGCATGAAAACTCATTCCTGGTGGAACTTCATAGCAAAGTACAAAGTTCGTTTTGGATGGACAAAGTTAGTTGAAATAGACAGTTTTTGCATGAAAACTCATTCCTGGTGGAACTTCATAGCAAAGTACAAAGTTCGTTTTGGATGGATCAATTTAGTTGAAATAGACAGTTTTTGCATGAAAACTCATTCCTGGTGGAACTTCATAGCAAAGAACAAAGTTCGTTTTGGATGGACAAAGTTAGTTGAAATAGACAGTTTTTTGCATGAAAACTCATTCCTGGTGGAACTTCATAGCAAAGTACAAAGTTCGTTTTGGATGGACAAAGTTAGTTGAAATAGACAGTTTTTGCATGAAAACTCATTCCTGGTGGAACTTCATAGCAAAGTACAAAGTTCGTTTTGGATGGATCAATTTAGTTGAAATAGACAGTTTTTGCATGAAAAACTCATTCCTGGTGGAAACTTCATAGCAAAGTACAAAGTTCGTTTTGGATGGACAAAGTTAGTTGAAATAGACAGTTTTTGCATAAAAACTCATTCCTGGTGGAACTTCATAGCAAAGTACAAAGTTCGTTTTGGATGGATCAATTTAGTTGAAATAGACAGTTTTTGCATAAAAACTCATTCCTGGTGGAACTTCATAGCAAAGTACAAAGTTCGTTTTAGATGGACAAAGTTAGTTGAAATAGACAGTTTTTGCATGAAAACTCATTCCTGGTGGAACTTCATAGCAAAGTACAAAGTTCGTTTTTGGATGGATCAATTTAGTTGAAATAGACAGTTTTTGCATGAAAACTCATTCCTGGTGGAACTTCATAGCAAAGTACAAAGTTCGTTTTGGATGGACAAAGTTAGTTGAAAAAGACAGTTTTTGCATAAAAACTCATTCCTGGTGGAACTTCATAGCAAAGTACAAAGTTCGTTTTGGATGGACCAAAGTTAGTTGAAATAGACAGTTTTTGCATGAAAACTCATTCCTGGTGGAACTTCATAGCAAAGTACAAAGTTCGTTTTGGATGGATCAATTTAGTTGAAATAGACAGTTTTTGCATGAAAACTCATTCCTGGTGGAACTTCATAGCAAAGTACAAAGTTCGTTTTGGATGGACAAAGTTAGTTGAAATAAACAGTTTTTGCATGAAAACTCATTCCTGGTGGAACTTCATAGCAAAGTACAAAGTTCGTTTTGGATGGATCAATTTAGTTGAAATAGACAGTTTTTGCATGAAAACTCATTCCTGGTGGAACTTCATAGCAAAGAACAAAGTTCGTTTTGGATGGACAAAGTTAGTTGAAATAGACAGTTTTTGCATAAAAACTCATTCCTGGTGGAACTTCATAGCAAAGTACAAAGTTCGTTTTGGATGGACAAAGTTAGTTGAAATAGACAGTTTTTGCATGAAAACTCATTCCTGGTGGAACTTCATAGCAAAGTACAAAGTTCGTTTTGGATGGATCAATTTAGTTGAAATAGACAGTTTTTGCATGAAAACTCATTCCTGGTGGAACTTCATAGCAAAGTACAAAGTTCGTTTTGGATGGATCAATTTAGTTGAAATAGACAGTTTTTGCATGAAAACTCATTCCTGGTGGAACTTCATAGCAAAGTACAAAGTTCCGTTTGGATGGACAAAGTTAGTTGAAATAGACAGTTTTTGCATGAAAACTCTACTCTCCTGGTGGAACTTCATAGCAAAGTACAAAGTTCGTTTTGGATGGATCAATTTAGTTGAAATAGACAGTTTTTGCATGAAAACTCATTCCTGTGGAACTTCATAGCAAAGTACAAAGTTCGTTTTGGATGGACAAAGTTAGTTGAAATAGACAGTTTTTGCATGAAAACTCATTCCTGGTGGAAACTTCATAGCAAAGTACAAAGTTTCGTTTTGGATGGATCAATTTAGTTGAAATAGACAGTTTTTGCATGAAAACTCATTCCTGGTGGAACTTCATAGCAAAGAACAAAGTTCGTTTTGGATGGACAAAGTTAGTTGAAATAGACAGTTTTTGCATAAAAACTCATTCCTGGTGGAACTTCATAGCAAAGTACAAAGTTCGTTTTGGATGGACAAAGTTAGTTGAAATAGACAGTTTTTGCATAAAAACTCATTCCTGGTGGAACTTCATAGCAAAGTACAAAGTTCGTTTTGGATGGATCAATTTAGTTGAAATAGACAGTTTTTGCATGAAAACTCATTCCTGGTGGAACTTCATAGCAAAGTACAAAGTTCGTTTGGATGGACAAAGTTAGTTGAAATAGACAGTTTTTGCATAAAAACTCATTCCTGGTGGAACTTCATAGCAAAGTACAAAGTTCGTTTTGGATGGATCAATTTAGTTGAAATAGACAGTTTTTGCATGAAAACTCATTCCTGGTGGAACTTCATAGCAAAGTACAAAGTTCGTTTTGGATGGACAAAGTTAGTTGAAATAGACAGTTTTTGCATGAAAACTCATTCCTGGTGGAACTTCATAGCAAAGTACAAAGTTCGTTTTGGATGGGACGAATTAAGTTGAAATAGACAGTTTTTGTATGAAAACTCATTCCTGGTGGAACTTCATAGCAAAGTACAAAGTTCGAATCAGATGACAAAGTTAGTTGAAATAGACAGTTTTGGCATAAAAACTCATTCCTGGTGGAACTTCATAGCAAAGTACAAAGTTCGTTTTGGATGGACAAAGTTAGTTGAAATAGACAGTTTTTGCATAAAAACTCATTCCTGGTGGAACTTCATAGCAAAGTACAAAGTTCGTTTTGGATGGACAAAG
The DNA here is from genome assembly GCF_943734755.1 of Anopheles moucheti. Lineage (NCBI taxonomy): Eukaryota > Metazoa > Arthropoda > Insecta > Diptera > Culicidae > Anopheles > Anopheles moucheti. Next base: position 1,436 of record NW_026453790.1, on the reverse strand, counting down.
TTAGTTGAAAAAGACAGTTTTTGCATAAAAACTCATTCCTGGTGGAACTTCATAGCAAAGTACAAAGTTCGGTTTGGATGGATCAATTTAGTTGAAATAGACAGTTTTTGCATGAAAACTCATTCCTGGTGGAACTTCATAGCAAAGTACAAAGTTCGTTTTGGATGGACGAATTCAAGTTGAAATAGACAGTTTTTGTATGAAAACTCATTCCTGGGTGGAACTTCATAGCAAAGTACAAAGTTCGTTTTGGATGGACAAAGTTAGTTGAAATAGACAGTTTTTGCATGAAAACTCATTCCTGGTGGAACTTCATAGCAAAGTACAAAGTTCGTTTTGGATGGATCAATTTAGTTGAAATAGACAGTTTTTGCATGAAAACTCATTCCTGGTGGAACTTCATAGCAAAGTAAAAAGTTCGTTTTGGATGGACAAAGTTAGTTGAAATAGACAGTTTTTGCATGAAAACTCATTCCTGGTGGAACTTCATAGCAAAGTACAAAGTTCGTTTTGGATGGACAAAGTTAGTTGAAATAGACAGTTTTTGCATGAAAACTCATTCCTGGTGGAACTTCATAGCAAAGTACAAAGTTCGTTTTGGATGGACGAATTAAGTTGAAATAGACAGTTTTTGTATGAAAACTCATTCCTGGTGGAACTTCATAGCAAAGTACAAAGTTCGAATCAGATGGACGAATTAAGTTGAAATAGACAGTTTTTGCATGAAAACTCATTCCTGGTGGAACTTCATAGCAAAGTACAAAGTTCGTTTTGGATGGACAAAGTTAGTTGAAATAGACAGTTTTTGCATGAAAACTCATTCCTGGTGGAACTTCATAGCAAAGTACAAAGCTCGTTTTGGATGGATCAATTTAGTTGAAATAGACAGTTTTTGCATGAAAACTCATTCCTGGTGGAACTTCATAGCAAAGTACAAAGTTCGTTTTGGATGGACAAAGTTAGTTGAAATAGACAGTTTTTGCATGAAAACTCATTCCTGGTGGAACTTCATAGCAAAGTACAAAGTTCGTTTGGATGGACAAAGTTAGTTGAAATAGACAGTTTTTGCATGAAAAACTCATTCCTGGTGGAACTTCATAGCAAAGTACAAAGTTCGTTTTAGATGGACAAAGTTAGTTGAAATAGACAGTTTTTGCATGAAAACTCATTCCTGGTGGAACTTCATAGCAAAGTACAAAGTTCGTTTTGGATGGATCAATTTAGTTGAAATAGACAGTTTTTGCATGAAAACTCATTCCTGGTGGAACTTCATAGCAAAGTACAAAGTTCGTTTTGGATGGATCAATTTAGTTGAAATAGACAGTTTTTGCATGAAAACTCATTCCTGGTGGAACTTCATAGCAAAGTACAAAGTTCGTTTTGGATGGATCAATTTAGTTGAAATAGACAGTTTTTGCATGAAAACTCATTCCTGG